>NC_092117.1:25775564-25813064 GCF_045679555.1 Salvelinus alpinus
TCTGGTACCTCACCACTAACCCTTCTGGTATCCCATCACTAACCCTTCTGGTACCCCACCACTAACCCTTCTGGTACCCCACCACTAACCCTTCTGGTACCCCACCACTAACCCTTCTGGTACCCCACCACTAACCCTTCTGGTATCCCATCACTAACCCTTCTGGTATCCCATCACTAACCCTTCTGGTACCCCATCACTAACCCTTCTGGTACCACACCACTAACCCTTCTGGTACCCCACCACTAACCCTTCTGGTACCTCACCACTAACCCTTCTGGTACCCATCACCCCACCACTAACACTTCTGGTATCCCACCACTAACACTTCTGGTACCTCACCACTAACCCTTCTGTGACCCATCACCCCACCACTAACACTTCTGGTACCCCACCACTAACCCTTCTGGTACCCCACCACTAACCCTTCTGGTACCCCACCACTAACCCTTCTGGTACCCCACCACTAACCCTTCTGGTATCCCACCACTAACACTTCTGGTACCCCACCACTAACCCTTCTGGTACCCCACCACTAACACTTCTGGTATCCCACCACTAACACTTCTGGTACCCCACCACTAACCCTTCTGGTATCCCATCACTAACCCTTCTGGTACCCCATCACTAACCCTTCTGGTACCCCACCACTAACCCTTCTGGTATCCCACCACTAACCCTTCTGGTACCCCACCACTAACCCTTCTGGTATCCCACCACTAACCCTTCTGGTATCCCACCACTAACCCTTCTGGTATCCCATCACCAACCCTTCTGGTACCCCATCACTAACCCTTCTGGTACCCCACCACTAACCCTTCTGGTACCCCACCACTAACCCTTCTGGTATCCCATCACTAACCCTTCTGGTATCCCATCACTAACCCTTCTGGTACCCCACCACTAACCCTTCTGGTATCCCATCACTAACACTTCTGGTACCCCACCACTAACCCTTCTGGTACCCCATCACTAACCCTTCTGGTACCCCACCACTAACCCTTCTGGTATCCCACCACTAACACTTCTGGTATCCCATCACTAACCCTTCTGGTATCCCATCACTAACCTTTCTGATATCCCATCACTAACCCTTCTGGTATCCCATCACTAACCCTTCTGGTATCCCACCACTAACACTTCTGGTACCCCACCACTAATACTTCTGGTACCCCACCACTAACCCTTCTGGTACCCCACCACTAACCCTTCTGGTACCCCACCACTAACCCTTCTGGTATCCCATCACTAACCCTTCTGGTACCCCACCACTAACCCTTCTGGTACCCCACCACTAACCCTTCTGGTACCCCACCACTAACCCTTCTGGTACCCCACCACTAACCCTTCTGGTATCCCATCACTAACCCTTCTGGTATCCCATCACTAACCCTTCTGGTAACCTACCACTAACCCTTCTGGTACCCCACCACTAACCCTTCTGGTACCTCACCACTAACCCTTCTGGTACCCCACCACTAACCCTTCTGGTACCCCACCACTAACCCTTCTGGTACCCCACCACTAACCCTTCTGGTACCCCACCACTAACCCTTCTGGTACCTCACCACTAACCCTTCTGGTACCCCACCACTAACCCTTCTGGTACCCCACCACTAACCCTTCTGGTACCTCACCACTAACCCTTCTGGTATCCCATCACTAACCCTTCTGGTACCCCACCACTAACCCTTCTGGTACCCCACCACTAACCCTCTGGTACCCCACCACTAACCCTTCTGGTACCCCACCACTAACCCTTCTGGTATCCCATCACTAACCCTTCTGGTATCCCATCACTAACCCTTCTGGTACCCCATCACTAACCCTTCTGGTATCCCATCACTAACCCTTCTGGTATCCCATCAATAACCCTTCTGGTACCCCATCACTAACCCTTCTGGTACCCCACCACTAACCCTTCTGGTATCCCATCACTAACCCTTCTGGTATCCCATCACTAACCCTTCTGGTACCCCATCACTAACCCTTCTGGTACCCCACCACTAACCCTTCTGGTACCCCACCACTAACCCTTCTGGTACCTCACCACTAAACCTTCTGGTACCCATCACCCCACCACTAACACTTCTGGTATCCCACCACTAACACTTCTGGTACCTCACCACTAACCCTTCTGTGACCCATCACTAACCCTTCTGGTACCCCACCACTAACCCTTCTTGTATCCCATCACTAACCCTTCTGGTACCCCACCACTAACCCTTCTGGTACCCCACCACTAACCCTTCTGGTACCCCACCACTAACCCTTCTGGTACCCCACCACTAACCCTTCTGGTATCCCATCACTAACCCTTCTGGTATCCCATCACTAACCCTTCTGGTACCCTACCACTAACCCTTCTGGTACCCCACCACTAACCCTTCTGGTACCTCACCACTAACCCTTCTGGTACCCCACCACTAACCCTTCTGGTACCCCACCACTAACCCTTCTGGTACCCCACCACTAACCCTTCTGGTACCCCACCACTAACCCTTCTGGTACCTCACCACTAACCCTTCTGGTACCCCACCACTAACCCTTCTGGTACCTCACCACTAACCCTTCTGGTATCCCATCACTAACCCTTCTGGTACCCCACCACTAACCCTTCTGGTACCCCACCACTAACCCTTCTGGTACCCCACCACTAACCCTTCTGGTACCCCACCACTAACCCTTCTGGTATCCCATCACTAACCCTTCTGGTATCCCATCACTAACCCTTCTGGTACCCCATCACTAACCCTTCTGGTACCACACCACTAACCCTTCTGGTACCCCACCACTAACCCTTCTGGTACCTCACCACTAACCCTTCTGGTACCCATCACCCCACCACTAACACTTCTGGTATCCCACCACTAACACTTCTGGTACCTCACCACTAACCCTTCTGTGACCCATCACCCCACCACTAACACTTCTGGTACCCCACCACTAACACTTCTGGTACCCCACCACTAACACTTCTGGTACCCCACCACTAACACTTCTGGTACCCCACCACTAACACTTCTGGTATCCCACCACTAACACTTCTGGTACCCCACCACTAACCCTTCTGGTACCCCACCACTAACACTTCTGGTATCCCACCACTAACACTTCTGGTACCCCACCACTAACCCTTCTGGTATCCCATCACCAACCCTTCTGGTACCCCATCACTAACCCTTCTGGTACCCCACCACTAACCCTTCTGGTATCCCACCACTAACCCTTCTGGTACCCCACCACTAACCCTTCTGGTATCCCACCACTAACCCTTCTGGTATCCCACCACTAACCCTTCTGGTATCCCATCACCAACCCTTCTGGTACCCCATCACTAACCCTTCTGGTACCCCAACACTAACCCTTCTGGTACCCCACCACTAACCCTTCTGGTATCCCATCACTAACCCTTCTGGTATCCCATCACTAACCCTTCTGGTACCCCATCACTAACCCTTCTGGTACCCCACCACTAACCCTTCTGGTATTCCACCACTAACACTTCTGGTATCCCATCACTAACCCTTCTGGTATCCCATCACTAACCTTTCTGGTATCCCATCACTAACCCTTCTGGTATCCCATTACTAACCCTTCTGGTATCCCATCACTAACCCTTCTGGTATCCCACCACTAACCCTTCTGGTACCCCACCACTAACCCTTCTGGTATCCCACCACTAACCCTTCTGGTATCCCATCACTAACCCTTCTGGTATCCCACCACTAACCCTTCTGGTACCCCACCACTAACCCTTCTGGTACCCCACCACTAACCCTTCTGGTACCCCACCACTAACCCTTCTGGTATCCCACCACTAACCCTTCTGGTATCCCACCACTAACCCTTCTGGTATCCCATCACCAACCCTTCTGGTACCCCATCACTAACCCTTCTGGTACCCCACCACTAACCCTTCTGGTACCCCACCACTAACCCTTCTGGTACCCCACCACTAACCCTTCTGGTACCCCACCACTAACCCTTCTGGTATCCCATCACTAACCCTTCTGGTACCCCACCACTAACCCTTCTGGTACCCCACCACTAACCCTTCTGGTACCCCACCACTAACCCTTCTGGTACCCCACCACTAACCCTTCTGGTATCCCATCACTAACCCTTCTGGTATCCCATCACTAACCCTTCTGGTACCCCATCACTAACCCTTCTGGTACCACACCACTAACCCTTCTGGTACCCCACCACTAACCCTTCTGGTACCTCACCACTAACCCTTCTGGTACCCATCACCCCACCACTAACACTTCTGGTATCCCACCACTAACACTTCTGGTACCTCACCACTAACCCTTCTGTGACCCATCACCCCACCACTAACACTTCTGGTACCCCACCACTAACACTTCTGGTACCCCACCACTAACACTTCTGGTACCCCACCACTAACACTTCTGGTACCCCACCACTAACACTTCTGGTATCCCACCACTAACACTTCTGGTACCCCACCACTAACACTTCTGGTACCCCACCACTAACACTTCTGGTATCCCACCACTAACACTTCTGGTACCCCACCACTAACCCTTCTGGTATCCCATCACCAACCCTTCTGGTACCCCATCACTAACCCTTCTGGTACCCCACCACTAACCCTTCTGGTATCCCACCACTAACCCTTCTGGTACCCCACCACTAACCCTTCTGGTATCCCACCACTAACCCTTCTGGTATCCCACCACTAACCCTTCTGGTATCCCATCACCAACCCTTCTGGTACCCCATCACTAACCCTTCTGGTACCCCACCACTAACCCTTCTGGTACCCCACCACTAACCCTTCTGGTATCCCATCACTAACCCTTCTGGTATCCCATCACTAACCCTTCTGGTACCCCATCACTAACCCTTCTGGTACCCCACCACTAACCCTTCTGGTATTCCACCACTAACACTTCTGGTATCCCATCACTAACCCTTCTGGTATCCCATCACTAACATTTCTGGTATCCCATCACTAACCCTTCTGGTATCCCATTACTAACCCTTCTGGTATCCCATCACTAACCCTTCTGGTATCCCACCACTAACCCTTCTGGTACCCCACCACTAACCCTTCTGGTATCCCACCACTAACCCTTCTGGTATCCCATCACTAACCCTTCTGGTATCCCACCACTAACCCTTCTGGTACCCCACCACTAACCCTTCTGGTACCCCACCACTAACCCTTCTGGTACCCCACCACTAACCCTTCTGGTATCCCACCACTAACCCTTCTGGTATCCCACCTCTAACCCTTCTGGTATCCCATCACCAACCCTTCTGGTACCCCATCACTAACCCTTCTGGTACCCCACCACTAACCCTTCTGGTACCCCACCACTAACCCTTCTGGTACCCCACCACTAACCCTTCTGGTACCCCACCACTAACCCTTCTGGTATCCCACCACTAACCCTTCTGGTACCCCACCACTAACCCTTCTGGTACCCCACCACTAACCCTTCTGGTACCCCACCACTAACCCTTCTGGTACCCCACCACTAACCCTTCTGGTATCCCATCACTAACCCTTCTGGTATCCCATCACTAACCCTTCTGGTACCCCACCACTAACCCTTCTGGTACCCCACCACTAACCCTTCTGGTACCTCACCACTAACCCTTCTGGTACCCCACCACTAACCCTTCTGGTATCCCACCACTAACCCTTCTGGTACCCCACCACTAACCCTTCTGGTACCCCACCACTAACCCTTCTGGTACCCCACCACTAACCCTTCTGGTACCTCACCACTAACCCTTCTGGTACCCCACCACTAACCCTTCTGGTACCCCACCACTAACCCTTCTGGTACCTCACCACTAACCCTTCTGGTATCCCATCACTAACCCTTCTAGTATCCCATCACTAACCCTTCTGGTATCCCATCACTAACCTTTCTGGTATCCCATCACTAACCCTTCTGGTATCCCATCACTAACCCTTCTGGTATCCCATCACTAACCCTTCTGGTATCCCACCACTAACCCTTCTGGTATCCCATCACTAACCCTTCTGGTATCCCATCACTAACCCTTCTGGTATCCCATCACTAACCTTTCTGGTATCCCATCACTAACCCTTCTGGTATCCCATCACTAACCCTTCTGGTATCCAATCACTAACCCTTCTGGTATCCCATCACTAACCCTTCTGGTACCCCACCACTAACCCTTCTGGTACCCCACCACTAACCCTTCTGGTATCCCACCACTAACCCTTCTGGTACCTCACCACTAAACCTTCTGGTACCCATCACCCCACCACTAACACTTCTGGTATCCCACCACTAACACTTCTGGTACCTCACCACTAACCCTTCTGTGACCCATCACTAACCCTTCTGGTACCCCACCACTAACCCTTCTGGTATCCCATCACTAACCCTTCTGGTACCCCACCACTAACCCTTCTGGTACCCCACCACTAACCCTTCTGGTACCCCACCACTAACCCTTCTGGTACCCCACCACTAACCCTTCTGGTATCCCATCACTAACCCTTCTGGTATCCCATCACTAACCCTTCTGGTACCCTACCACTAACCCTTCTGGTACCCCACCACTAACCCTTCTGGTACCTCACCACTAACCCTTCTGGTACCCCACCACTAACCCTTCTGGTACCCCACCACTAACCCTTCTGGTACCTCACCACTAACCCTTCTGGTACCCCACCACTAACCCTTCTGGTACCCCACCACTAACCCTTCTGGTACCCCACCACTAACCCTTCTGGTACCCCACCACTAACCCTTCTGGTACCTCACCACTAACCCTTCTGGTACCCCACCACTAACCCTTCTGGTACCCCACCACTAACCCTTCTGGTACCTCACCACTAACCCCTCTGGTATCCCATCACTAACCCTTCTGGTACCCCACCACTAACCCTTCTGGTACCCCACCACTAACCCTTCTGGTACCCCACCACTAACCCTTCTGGTACCCCACCACTAACCCTTCTGGTATCCCATCACTAACCCTTCTGGTATCCCATCACTAACCCTTCTGGTACCCCATCACTAACCCTTCTGGTACCCCACCACTAACCCTTCTGGTACCCCACCACTAACCCTTCTGGTACCTCACCACTAACCCTTCTGGTACCCATCACCCCACCACTAACACTTCTGGTATCCCACCACTAACACTTCTGGTACCTCACCACTAACCCTTCTGTGACCCATCACCCCACCACTAACACTTCTGGTACCCCACCACTAACCCTTCTGGTATCCCATCACCAACCCTTCTGGTACCCCATCACTAACCCTTCTGGTACCCCACCACTAACCCTTCTGGTACCCCACCACTAACCCTTCTGGTATCCCATCACTAACCCTTCTGGTATCCCATCACTAACCCTTCTGGTACCCCATCACTAACCCTTCTGGTACCCCACCACTAACCCTTCTGGTATTCCACCACTAACACTTCTGGTATCCCATCACTAACCCTTCTGGTATCCCATCACTAACCCTTCTGGTATCCCATCACCAACCCTTCTGGTACCCCATCACTAACCCTTCTGGTACCCCACCACTAACCCTTCTGGTACCCCACCACTAACCCTTCTGGTATCCCATCACTAACCCTTCTGGTATCCCACCACTAACCCTTCTGGTACCCCACCACTAACCCTTCTGGTATCCCACCACTAACCCTTCTGGTATCCCATCACTAACCCTTCTGGTATCCCACCACTAACCCTTCTGGTACCCCACCACTAACCCTTCTGGTATCCCACCACTAACCCTTCTGGTACCCCACCACTAACCCTTCTGGTATCCCACCACTAACCCTTCTGGTATCCCACCACTAACCCTTCTGGTATCCCATCACCAACCCTTCTGGTACCCCATCACTAACCCTTCTGGTACCCCACCACTAACCCTTCTGGTACCCCACCACTAACCCTTCTGGTACCCCACCACTAACCCTTCTGGTACCCCACCACTAACCCTTCTGGTACCCCACCACTAACCCTTCTGGTACCCCACCACTAACCCTTCTGGTATCCCATCACTAACCCTTCTGGTATCCCATCACTAACCCTTCTGGTACCCCACCACTAACCCTTCTGGTACCCCACCACTAACCCTTCTGGTACCTCACCACTAACCCTTCTGGTACCCCACCACTAACCCTTCTGGTATCCCACCACTAACCCTTCTGGTACCCCACCACTAACCCTTCTGGTACCCCACCACTAACCCTTCTGGTACCCCACCACTAACCCTTCTGGTACCTCACCACTAACCCTTCTGGTACCCCACCACTAACCCTTCTGGTACCCCACCACTAACCCTTCTGGTACCTCACCACTAACCCTTCTGGTATCCCATCACTAACCCTTCTGGTATCCCATCACTAACCCTTCTGGTATCCCATCACTAACCTTTCTGGTATCCCATCACTAACCCTTCTGGTATCCCATCACTAACCCTTCTGGTATCCCATCACTAACCCTTCTGGTATCCCACCACTAACCCTTCTGGTATCCCATCACTAACCCTTCTGGTATCCCATCACTAACCCTTCTGGTATCCCATCACTAACCCTTCTGGTATCCCATCACTAACCTTTCTGGTATCCCATCACTAACCCTTCTGGTATCCCATCACTAACCCTTCTGGTATCCCATCACTAACCCTTCTGGTATCCCATCACTAACCCTTCTGGTACCCCACCACTAACCCTTCTGGTACCCCACCACTAACCCTTCTGGTATCCCACCACTAACCCTTCTGGTACCCCACCACTAACCCTTCTGGTATCCCATCACTAACCCTTCTGGTATCCCATCACTAACCCTTCTGGTATCCCACCACTAACCCTTCTGGTACCCCACCACTAACCCTTCTGGTACCTCACCACTAACCCTTCTGGTATCCCACCACTAACCCTTCTGGTACCCCACCACTAACCCTTCTGGTATCCCATCACTAACCCTTCTGGTATCCCATCACTAACCCTTCTGGTATCCCACCACTAACCCTTCTGGTACCCCACCACTAACCCTTCTGGTACCCCACCACTAACCCTTCTGGTACCCCACCACTAACCCTTCTGGTACCTCACCACTAACCCTTCTGGTACCCCATCACTAACCCTTCTGGTATCCCACCACTAACCCTTCTGGTACCCCACCACTAACCCTTCTGGTACCTCACCACTAACCCTTCTGGTACCCCACCACTAACCCTTCTGGTACCCCACCACTAACCCTTCTGGTACCTCACCACTAACCCTTCTGGTACCCCACCACTAACCCTTCTGGTACCCCACCACTAACCATTCTGGTACCCCACCACTAACCATTCTGGTACCCCATCACTAACCATTCTTGTACCCCAACACTAACCCTTCTGGTATCCCACCACTAACTCTTCTGGTATCCCACCACTAACCCTTCTGGTACCCCACCCCTAACACATACACACTTAGTCTTAATATTCATCACATCACTGTGCAGTTTATGCCAAGGTAGCTTTGAGGGGTTGAGCTGCTCTTACATGAGTATATAGACTCTTGTTCAACCCCCTCACTTGTATACAGATATGTTTAGCTGCTCAGGAATAGAGCATCAGCGAAGGACTAACATGTCATGTACACATGTAAACACTATCTAGCATAGGTATAAGCAGTGTAAATGGAAAATGGGAGAGGTAATGACTGGACACTTGAAGTGTTAGGAGAGAGTAAATCTAGAGGACATGTTTAGGGAAAGCGTTACCACAATCATCACATACTGTAGTAGTACATCTGATGTCCTCCGTAAAAGGAATGCTACCATGACTATTACACAGCAAATAAACGCAGCGTGAACACCAGTTTAAAATATAATATTACCTGGCACAGAGGTCCCCAGGGCAACGAACACCACGGCGGTGACAGAGTCCTTGAGGCCCACGGTGCAGCCGAAGTGGGAGGCCAGGTCCCCGATGAAGGCTGTGAGCAGGCCGATCATGCAGATGGACACCACGAAGCAGGCCCAGCCATTCCAGTAGTCTGTCGGGGGCACGAACGCAAACAGAACCTTCCAGAAGACGGTGAGGAAGTGCATGACGTAGTCGAAGCAGGACGGCAGCTTCTCCTCGCCGCATTCTTCATCCTCGTCATCCTCACCTGGCCGAGAGAGAGAGAGGGGAGAGGGGGATGAGGAGAAAGATCTGGGATCTGAAAGGGTGAGATTATGATGAGTTTATGAAAAAGAAAGAATGATATTCCTCAAACATTTACTGAATACCAGACTTGAATTAACTTCCAATATTTTGTGAAATAAGGGAACAAAGTGATGTGATTTGTGATGATGGTTTGCCTCTCATAACATCGGAGCTCGAGTGTAATCACAGCCTGAGGTCGCAGACCGGAGCCAATCCTCTCTAACAGGTACAAATAATCTGTGTGTGTGTGTCCACAGTATGCCTGATTATCAACATACTTGTCAGTGTATGTGTGTGAGTTGCTATTGTTGTGTTTATTGGTTTATTCAGATCCCCATTAGCTTTTGCAGAAGCAGCAGTTACTCTTCCTGGGGTCCACAAAAAAACACAAAACATGACAAGTAACAACACACCGATACACTGATAGACAAAGATGTAAAATAAATGTAAAATACAACCACATACAAACAATACAAAAAATAAATAGTTATGTCTGTGTGTGGGTAGTGTGTGTGTTGTTTGTAGTGTGTGTAGTGTACGGGCCTAACTCCTGTATGTCTACCAAAGCCCTAGGCTTACTGACAGCATGTCAGCCATTCACATCACAGACTGTCCTCTAGACACACTGGCACAGCTGTAGATAAACACAAACACACACTCACACAGAAACACACATCTTTCTAGACATTCAATATTCATCTGGCATTTGACTATCGTTATTGCATCGTTAAATGGCCTGAACCACAATCTCAAGGGACCAAGTTAGACATTTGAACATGTTCACATAGTGATGCATTGTAAAAGGGCAGACACATTGCACAACGCCATTCATCTCGGAAATGTCAAGAGCAATTTTCCATCCCATTTTTAACAAGGTAAGCTCAAGACACAAAAAAATGCCTAGCACACACACACACAACACACACACACACACACACACACACACACACACACACACACACACACACACACACACACACACACACACACACACACACACACACACACGCACACGCACACGCACACGCACACGCACACACACACACACACACACACTCAATCCGTGACATAACCCCTTACAATCATCTCCTTATTCTCTCTCTCTCATGATCTCCCTTCATTCCTGTCTGCAGCTGGAGAAGAACATGTTTTTTTCCACCCTGACCCCTCTCTACCACCCTGTCTCCATCCCCCTTTCTCCCACAAACCTGGGGTTTATTTTGAATGTCCCACTAGGACAGTCCCAGTCCCAAACCCATCATAACCAGTACTACTTCTATGATGAAACCTGCCACATTCTCTAACAGGCCTCTATGGAACCACTAAGCCTGGTGAACTAGCATTTGTTTCCTCTCCAGCCGATGGAGCTAACAGGCATTTACAGTTTTTCCCAATTGTTTACACACTAAAACTGGTCCATGAGGCACAATGAACCAAACCTGTAACTCATTTAGCAGAACTATACACCAAATCTGCAATACTACTGGCATGTTTTGCTTTACACTCAGATTGCAATTCTACAACAAACATTTGGGCAAACACAACACACAATTCTCTACCTTTGGCACAATCTTCACAAATAAAATCTCCTGTGTGCAAATGAAAAGCAACACTGTTCAACAAGCTACGGTAAATTACCAATTGATCACATTCACTCTTCACATGTGCGAACACTAAATGTTCACTTTGCAATCAGACCTTTAGGTATGGATGAAAAGGCCACAGGTGAGTACTCCTGTGTTTGGAGAACAATGGAAGCAAACTTGGCAGAGAGAGGTAGAGGTGGAGGTGGAGGTAGAGGTGGAGGTAGAGGTGGAGGTACAGGTGGAGGTGGGGGTACAGGTGGAGGTAGAGGTAGAGGTGGGGGTGGAGGTAGAGGTGGAGGTGGGGGTACAGGTGGAGGTAGAGGTGGAGGTGGAGGTAGAGGTGGAAGATGGGGGTACAGGTGGAGGTAGAGGTGGAGCGGGAGGTAGAGGTAGAGGTGGAGGTGGAAGATGGGGGTACAGGTGGAGGTAGAGGTGGAGTTGGAGGTAGAGGTGGAGGTGGGGGTACAGGTGGAGGTAGAGGTGGAGTTGGAGGTAGAGGTGGGGGTACAGGTGGAGGTAGAGGTGGAGGTGGGGGTATAGGTGGAGGTAGAGGTGGAGGTGGGGGTACAGGTGGAGGTAGAGGTGGGGGTACAGGTGGAGGTAGAGGTGGAGGTTGGGGTGGGGGTACAGGTGGAGGTGGGGGTACAGGTGGAGGTAGAGGTGGAGGTTGGGGTGGGGGTACAGGTGGAGGTGGGGGTACAGGTGGAGGTAGAGGTGGGGGTACAGATGGAGGTAGAGGTGGAGGTGGGGGTACAGGTGGAGGTAGAGGTGGGGGTACAGGTGGAGGTAGAGGTGGAGGTGGGGGTACAGGTGGAGGTAGAGGTGGGGGTACAGGTGGAGGTAGAGGTGGAGATGGGGGTATAGGTGGAGGTAGAGGTGGAGGTACATGTGGAGGTAGAGGTGGAGGTGGGGGTCAGGTGGAGGTAGGGGTGGGGGTACAGGTGGAGGTAGAGGTGGGGGTGGGGGTACAGGTGGAGGTGGGGGTACAGGTGGAGGTAGAGGTGGAGGTGGGGTACAGATGGAGGTGGGGGTACAGTTGGAGGTAGAGGTGGAGGTAGAGGTGGGGGTACAGGTGGAGGTAGAGGTGGAGGTGGGGGTATAGGTGGAGGTAGAGGTGGGGGTACAGGTGGAGGTAGAGGTGGAGGTGGGGGTAGAGGTGGGGGTACAGGTGGAGGTAGAGGTGGAGGTGGGGGTATAGGTGGAGGTAGAGGTGGAGGTGGGGGTACAGGTGGAGGTAGAGGTGGGGGTACAGGTGGAGGTAGAGGTGGAGGTTGGGGTGGGGGTACAGGTGGAGGTGGGGGTACAGGTGGAGGTAGAGGTGGAGGTTGGGGTGGGGGTACAGGTGGAGGTGGGGGTACAGGTGGAGGTAGAGGTGGGGGTACAGATGGAGGTAGAGGTGGAGGTGGGGGTACAGGTGGAGGTAGAGGTGGGGGTACAGGTGGAGGTAGAGGTGGAGGTGGGGGTACAGGTGGAGGTAGAGGTGGGGGTACAGGTGGAGGTAGAGGTGGAGATGGGGGTATAGGTGGAGGTAGAGGTGGAGGTACATGTGGAGGTAGAGGTGGAGGTGGGGATCAGGTGGAGGTAGAGGTGGGGGTACAGGTGGAGGTAGAGGTGGGGGTGGGGGTACAGGTGGAGGTGGGGGTACAGGTGGAGGTAGAGGTGGAGGTGGGGTACAGATGGAGGTGGGGGTACAGTTGGAGGTAGAGGTGGAGGTAGAGGTGGGGGTACAGGTGGAGGTAGAGGTGGAGGTGGGGGTATAGGTGGAGGTAGAGGTGGGGGTCCAGGTGGAGGTAGAGGTGGAGGTGGGGGTATAGGTGGAGGTAGAGGTGGGGGTACAGGTGGAGGTAGAGGTGGAGGTGGGGGTACAGGTGGAGGTAGAGGTGGGGGTACAGGTGGAGGTAGAGGTGGAGGTGGGGGTATAGGTGGAGGTAGAGGTGGAGGTGGGGGTACAGGTGGAGGTAGAGGTGGAGGTGGGGGTACAGGTGGAGGTAGAGGTGGGGGTACAGGTGGAGGTGGAGGTGGGGGTACAGGTGGAGGTAGAGGTGGAGGTGGGGGTACAGGTGGAGGTAGAGGTGGAGGTGGGGGTACAGATGGAGGTAGATGTGGAGGTGGGGGTACAGGTGGAGGTAGAGGTGGAGTTGGAGGTAGAGGTAGAGGTGGAGGTAGAGGTGGGGGTACAGGTGGATGTAGAGGTGGAGGTGGGGGTATAGGTTGAGGTAGAGGTGGAGGTGGGGGTACAGGTGGAGGTAGAGGTGGAGGTGGGGGTACAGATGGAGGTAGAGGTGGAGGTGGGGGTACAGGTGGAGGTAGAGGTGGAGGTGGGGGTACAGGTGGAGGTAGAGGTGGGGGTATAGGTGCAGGTAGAGGTGGAGGTGGGGGTACAGGTGGAGGTAGAGGTGGAGGTGGGGGTACAGATGGAGGTAGATGTGGAGGTGGGGGTACAGGTGGAGGTAGATGTGGAGGTGGGGGTACAGGTGGAGGTAGAGGTGGGGGTACAGGTGGAGGTAGAGGTGGAGGTGGGCGTACAGATGGAGAGAGGTGGAGGTGGGGGTACAGATGGAGGTAGAGGTGGGGGTACAGATGGAGGTAGATGTGGAGGTGGGGGTACAGGTGGAGGTAGAGGTGGAGGTGGGGGTACAGGTGGAGGTAGAGGTGGGGGTACAGGTGGAGGTAGAGGTGGAGGTGGGGGTACAGATGGAGGTAGATGTGGAGGTGGGGGTACAGGTGGGGGTGGGGGTACAGGTGGAGGTAGAGGTGGAGGTGGGGGTACAGGTGGAGGTAGAGGTGGAGGTGGGGGTACAGGTGGAGGTAGAGGTGGGGGTACAGGTGGAGGTGGAGGTGGGGGTACAGGTGGAGGTGGAGGTGGGGGTACAGGTGGAGGTAGAGGTGGAGGTGGGGGTACAGATGGAGGTAGATGTGGAGGTGGGGGTACAGGTGGAGGTAGAGGTGGGGGTACAGGTGGAGGTTGAGGTGGAGGTGGGGGTACAGGTGGAGGTAGAGGTGGAGGTGGGGGTACAGATGGAGGTAGAGGTGGGCGTACAGGTGGAGGTTGAGGTGGGTAGAGGTAGAGGTGGGGGTACAGGTGGAGGTGGAGGTGGGGGTACAGGTGGAGGTGGAGGTGGGGGTACAGGTGGAGGTAGAGGTGGAGGTGGGGGTACAGATGGAGGTAGATGTGGAGGTGGGGGTACAGGTGGAGGTAGAGGTGGGGGTACAGGTGGAGGTTGAGGTGGAGGTAGAGGTAGAGGTGGAGGTGGGGGTACAGGTGGAGGTAGAGGTGGAGGTGGGGGTACAGATGGAGGTAGAGGTGGGCGTACAGGTGGAGGTTGAGGTGGGTAGAGGTAGAGGTGGAGGTAGAGGTGGAGATGGAAGTAGAGGTGGGGGTACAGGTGGAGGTGGAGTTAGAGGTGGATGTGGAGGTGGGGGTACAGGTGGAGGTAGAGGTAGAGGTGGAGGTAGAGGTGGAGGGAGAGGTGGAGGTGGGAGTTCCGGTCGAGGTAGAGGTGGAGGTATAGGTGGAGGTGGGGATACAGGTGGAGGTAGAGGTGGAGGTAGAGGTGGAGGTGGGGGTGGAGTTGGAGGTAGAGGTAGAGGTAGACTAAGAACAAAGAGAGTAATATCTGATGAAATTCTGGCGACTGTGGTGGACCATGTGGTCGACCATGGTTTGACCTTGAGAGAGGCTGGGCAGAGAGTGCAGCCCAATCTGAGCTGCTTCACCGTAGCATCCATCATCTGGATCGTTCCAAAATGAGAATAGGTACAGTATGTACTGCAGACATTGGATCTACTACTTTTACTACTTGACAGTAGTACAACATAAAGCACAGTAAAGACAGTAGATTCCAATACATACTGTAAGGGTTTAATGTTTAATGTATTACTGTATGTGTGAAATTGGGAGCAATACTACTTTGTAACATGTTTATCTTGTATACTGTATTACTGTAGTGTTTACTGTACTGTATGCAATTTTGTTTTTGTAGAACTGAAAGACGACCACCACGTTGGTAGAACGGGTCTATTTACAGACGAACAGGAGGCTGCCATTGTGCAAATGGTAGTTGAAAATAATGCCATAAGACTGTGGGAAATCCAACAACAGATGATTGAAAACCCTGCCATCTTTCATAACATCAGAGTGAGTTTATCAACCACAGTCCGCATCCTTAAGAAACACCATCTCTGGATGAAGCACATCTACAGAGTCCCTACAGAGTTGATACAATACAATAGTAGCTAAGATGGGGAGAAGTATGTCCATAATAAAGCACTGCTCTGCCTTCTTAACAACACTATCAACAAGGCAGGTCCTACAGGCCCTAGTTTTGTCACACCTTGACTACTGTTCAGTAGTGTGGTCAGGTGCCACAAAAAAGGACTTAGGAAAATTGCAATTGGCTCAGAACAGAGCAGCACGGCTGGCATTTGGATGTACACAGAGAGCTAATATTAATAATATGCATGTCAGTCTCTCCTGGCTGAAAGTGGAGGAGAGATTGACTTCATCACTACTTGTATTTATGAGAGGTATTGACATGTTGAATGCACCGAGCTGTCTGTCTAAACTGCTGGCACACAGCTCAGACACCCATGCATACCCCACAAGACATGCCACAAGAGGTCTCTTCACAGTCCCCAAGTCCAGAACAGACTATGGGAGGCACACAGTACTACATAGAGCCATGACTACATGGAACTCTATTCCACATCAAGTAACTGATGCCAGCAGTAATATTAGATTTAAAAAACAGATAAAATACATCTTATGGAACATCGGGACTGTGAAGCAACACAAACATAGGCACAGACACACACACACACACACACACACACACACACACACACACACACACACACGATAACATATGCACTATACACACACATCCACATGGATTTAATACTGTAGATATGTGGTAGTGGTGGAGTAGGGGCCTGAGGGCACACAGAGTGTTGTAAAATCTGTGAATGTATTGTAAAGTTTTTAAAATTGTATAAACTGCCTTAATTTTGCTGGACCCCAGGAAGAGTATCTGCTGCCTTGACAGCAGCTAATGGGGATCCATAATAATTACAAATACAAATACAAATGGAGGAGGCCTGTGGTGACATTTCCCAGCAGAGTCGTGTCAGAGGTGGATGCGTCATGCCAGAAGATATTTCCCCAGCTGTCTGGCCAAGGAGAATATCACCTGTGATGTTGATGAAAATCTGTGGCCAGACCAAAACAACAGACATGACTGATTTTGTTTTCTCAATGGAGTATTTGTTTCTTGACTTATGATTTAGATTTGATAGATTCTTTATTTATTCCGTACAATTGATCTAACATACAGTACAGTAGTACAAATAGGACTATTTTTCTTCCTTTGCATATGCAACATATATTTACTGTATGTTTGCATTTTTACTGTATGTGTGCTTACAGTATGCTGTTGTGACATGTATTGGGTCATGTTGAAATATAAAACTAGAATTTTTGCATTTATGTTCCTTTCTTGTTTGAGTACACACAAACAACATACAGTATAACAACATCTTAGTCTTCACAATGAAATAGGTTCTGATAGTACTGTTTTGAATATGTCACATTAGTGTGATCTCGGTTGTCACTAAATTAGGTTAATTTGATGTGTGTGTGTGTCTCATTTGTATACAGAGTTTCATTTTGAGCAGGGAGTACATGATTTTGATTACTGTGTTTCATTTTGCAAGATGTTTGGGGAAATTGGCGAACTGTTTTGTGTTGAGAGTTTAGAGTACCTGAGATGTAGTTTCAGCAAATGTGTGTTAACAAACTGTAACTGTAAGCATGACACACACACACACACACACACACACACACACACACACACACACACACACACACACACACACACACACACACACACACACACACACACACACACACACACACACACACACACACACACACACACACACACACACACACACACGCACACACGCACACCATCCAATATGGCAGTGTGAGTTTAAGTGCCTTTCTCTCACTCTCTCCACCTCTCTGTAGGGCCCTATAAAATCCCTATAAAAATTGAGGAGAAGGTGGACAGAATCACGGAATCCAGACATTAAAATGTAATTCAACAATATTCCAAAATGTATTGAACTGAATAAGAAATCAACTAAATGGTCCATGTGAAACAGATTGTATAGTGCCCTATTGCTGGCAATTTATTTCTCAACCCCACTGTCTTTTTCTCTCTTAATATTTCTCTTTCAGCCTTCATTTTCTCTCCATTCATTATTTTTCTATACACAAGTGTCTCACTCTTTCACTCTCCATCCTTGGACACTGTCTATCTGACTGACTCGCTGTACCTCTTCTCTGTTCTAATCCTCCCTATCTGGGTTGCTGTTGTTGTTAGCAGCTGTCCTGTTGCGCCCCAGACTCTAGGGCTGAAGGCAGTGCCTACACTGTAAGACTCCCTCACCTAATCAACCAACATCCCCAATTCACTATGACTCTTATCACGCCAAGCTGGGGACTCTTAGATTCTAAAATGTGCATAACAACTGTGTGTATAGGTTTGTAATAATGTGTGACTATTCATAATATGCGTTTACCCTCCACTACACCACGGATGCATATTGAGAGAGGCTACACCCAGTTCAGGTACATAATCAATATCCATCCCAATCTGTGCGTATCCGAAAGGCTTTTCTAGTCTATGCTAACGAGAGGAGAGAGACTGAATGTAACAGCGTTCATTGGCGAAGCACCATGCGCTAACAGGCTGATAGACTTGTGTTAACAGGGTGATGGGTAACCCTCTCAGTGGAACAACCCCTCTCATTGAGCAGTCCCCAAACAACTCCCAGGCACTCCCAGAGATCCAATACAGAGAAAAGGGATAAACCCTCCAGAAGATTGTATGTGGAGGGAGCAATTCCCAGGAGGTTGGTCTTTTGTTGCGAGCTGGCAGACGCAGAGGTGTTGGTGAGATTTATCAGCTGTTTATCCACTGAGCGTGCCCGTGCGCTCTCCTCTGATAGGTGAGGGAGCGAATGGGTGCTCTTCTCTGATAGGCTGTTCAGGTAGTGGCGGAACAGGGCCGGTTGAGGATAAGTGTTAAACTCTCTCAGGGGGTTAGGAAAAGTTCCAGTCCAGAGTTTGGAGGATGGGCAGGGGAACTAAAAGGCAGGGGAACACAATGCATTTCTACATTGTAGAATAATAGTGAAGACATCAAAACTATGAAATAACACATATGTAACCAAAATATATTTTATATTTGAGATGCTTCAAAGTAGCCACCCTTTGAATTGATGACAGCTTTGTACATTCTTGGCATTCTCTCTTAACAGGTGTGCCTTGCTAAAAGTTAATTTGTGGAATTTCTTTCCTTCTTAATGCATTTGAGCCAGTCAGTTGATATCCCTATTTGGTAAAAGACCAAGTCCATATTATGGCAAGAACAGCTCAAATAAGCAAAGAGAAATGACAGTTCATCATTACTTTAAGACATGAAGGTCAGTCAATGCGAAACATTTCAAGAACTTTGAAAGTTTCTTCAAGTGCAGTCACAAAAACCATCAAGCGCTATGATGAAACTGGCTCTCGAGGACCTCCACAGGAAAGGAAGACCCAGAGTGACCTCTGCTGCAGATGATACGTTCATTAGAGTTAGCTGCACCTCAGAAATTACAGCCCAAATAAATGTTTCACAGAGTTCAAGTAACAGACACATCTCAACATCAACTGTTCAGAGGAGACTGCGTGAATCAGGCCATCATGATCGAATTGCTGCAAAGAATCCACTACTAAAGGACACCAATAATAAGAAGAGACTTGCTTGGGCCAAGAAACACGAGCAATGGACATTAGACCGGTGGAAATCTGTCCTTTGGTCTGATGAGTCCAGATTTGAGATTACTGGTTCCAACCGCTGTGTCTTTGTGAGATGCAGAGTAGGTGAACGGATGATCTCCGCATGTGTGGTTCCCACCGTGAAGGATGGAGGACAAGGTGTGATGGTTTGGGAGTGCTTTGCTTTTGACACTGTCTGTGATTTATTTAGAATTCAAGGCAGACTTAACCAGCATGGCTACCACAACTCCTTCAAGACGGTTGGAAAAGCATTACAGATGAAGCTGGTTGAGAGAATGCCAAGAGTGTGCAGAGCTGTCATCAAGGCGAAGGGTGGCTACTTTGAAGAATCTCAAATCTAAAATATATTTGATTTGTTTAACACTTTTTTGGTTACTACATGATTCCATATGTGTTATTTTAAAGTTTTGATGTCTTCACTATTATTCTACATTGTAGAAAATAGTTAAAAAAATTAAGAAAAACCCTTGAATGAGTCCAAACTTTTGACTGGTACTGTATGTGAGAATGCTGTTCATTGACTACAGCTCAGCGTTCAACAACATAGTGCCCTCCAAGCTCATCACTAAGCTCAGGACCGTGGGACTGAACACCTCTCTCAGCAACTGGATCCTAGATTTCCTGACGGGCCGTACCCAGGTAGTGAGGGTAGGCAACAACATCTCCGCCACGCTGACCCTCAACACAGGGGCCCCTCAGCGGTGCGTGCTTAGTCCCCTCCTGTATTCCCTGTTCACCCACGACAACTCCAACACCATCACTAAGTTTGCTGACGACACGACAGTGGTAGGCCTGATCACTGACGACGATGCAACGGCCTATAGGGAGGAGGGTGGAGGTTAGTGACCTGGCAGTGTGGTGCCAGGACAACAACCTTTCCATCAAAGTTAGCAAGACAAAGGAGCTGATCATGGACTACAGGAAACGGAGGGCCCGAGCATGCCCCCATCTGCATCGAGGGGGCTGTAGTGGAGCAGGTTGAGAGCTTCAAGTTCCTCGGTGTCCACATCACTAAGGAATTAACATGGTCCACACAAACTAAGACAGTCATGAAGAAGGCACGACAACGCCTCTTCTCCTCAGGAGGCTGAAAAGATTTGGCATGGGCCCTCAAATCCTCAAAAAGTTCTACAGCTGCACCATTGAGAGCATATTGACTGGCTGCATCACGCTTGGTATGGTAATTGCTCGGCATCTGACCGCAAGGCGCTAGAGGGTAGTGCGTACGGCCCAGTATATCACCGGGGCCTATCTCTCTGCCATCCAGGACCTCTACACCTGGCGATGTCAGAGGAAGGCCCAAAAAATGTCAAAGACTCCAGCCACCCAAGTCATAGCATATTCTCTCTGCTACCACACAGCAAGCAGTATCGATGCATCCAGTCTGGAACCAACAGGAACCTGAGCAGCTTCTACCCCCATAAGACTATAGCTAGTTACCCAAATAGCTACCAGGACTATCTGCATTGACTCTCCTTTGCACTATCTCTTTTGATTCATCACATATGCTGCTACTGTTTGCTATCTATCCCGTTGCCTAGTCACTTTACCCCTACCCATATGTACATATCTACCTCAATTACCTCGTACCCCTGCACATCAACTCGGTACTGGTACAGTGTGTATATAGCCAAGTTATCATTACTCATTGTGTATTTATTCCTTGTGTTATTATCTTTATATTATTTTTCTCTCTGCATTGTTGGGAAGGGCCCGTAAGTATGCATTTCACTGTTAGTCTACAACTGTTGTTTACAAAGCATGTGACAAATACAATTTGAACAAACGGCAGAGGAACTAAAAAGCAGAACAGTCAGAGAGGAACTACAGAAGGAAGATGGTATTTTAGGGAGATATCCAGTGTGCTGAAAGGAGTCTGCTGAAGAGAGCATGGCTGCCAGATGAGGGTCCTTACTGAGATTATGTTACTTGTGTAGTGGTCAGAGGAGACTCATAAATACAGCCCATCTCCCTAGCCGGCTAGAGAAGTGCCTGCTGAAAAAGGAGCATTAGGATGAAAAAGAAGGCCCTCATCCAGTTGACAAGGTAGAGGAGAGAGAAGCTTTACATAATTCATGTCAGGGTTTATCAGGGAACCCAAGCTGTGGCCTCAAAATAGCTTGGCCTGGGAACAACTGGGACAGGAAGTGACTCACTCTTACTTCCTGTATGTATCCTTTGTGTCCTACTGTAAAGAGTTCCCCTCATCACCATCAGTCATTTAATTAAACGTAGGAGGTAGAAATAATCACTACACACGTGGAGCTGAGAGAGGTGAGAAAGAGAGAGAGAGAGAGTGAGACATTAGGGCTTGTATGATCTCTGACAACTCTGATAGCAAATATTACACCTTGTAATAGCAGTATGCCATTTCACTTCCCAGCATGCTCTGTCTCTTACAGAGCAGTGGTCTGTTCCCAGGTCAGCCCACCTGGGTGTAAACATCACACTATTGCTATGCCCCGTCGCTAATGGAGACCGTGTCATCTCTTCTATCCACACCTCAGCAGTCAGGTGGGCTGACAAGTAGCGTAACTAAATATAAATTAACATAGGCCTCTCCTCTCCAGGATGTCAATCAAAAGTGAGTGTGTGAAATCTCATTAGCCAATGGGTGTGTGTGTGTGTTACATGTTGGTGGTGATTTACTGCCACCCAACCTGAAGTGCTTTGTTTGTTTGAGACTTAGTACATACTAGTGTACACATTACATGCATCCCATTCCATCACTGTCAAAGGAACTGACCACTGGACACAGCCAAGCTGGCTTTTCAATATAGTCGACACCACACCTCACCTCATCGTTCAGTTTAAACACAGCTGCATTTGTATGGAGCTCAGGAGAGTTATGTGTCACAGAATGCTTAGCAAAAAGCCTATAACAGAACACCTTTCTGAGGTAAGCTACTGGTGGCAAGGCTATCGCCCTGGCACAGCTCTGTAGAGGGAAGGCTCTGGGCTGTTTTAAAGCAAACGGCAGGATAATCAAAGAGAGGGAGCGAGTGTGAAAGAGAGAGAGCAATAGAGAGAGTGAGTGAGAGAGGGCGAGAGAGAGAGAGAGAGAGAGAGAGAGAGAGAGAGAGAGAGAGAGAGAGAGAGAGAGAGAGAGAGAGAGAGAGAGAGAGAGAGAGAGAGAGAGAGAGAGAGATGGGGATAGTACAGCATACAGAAAAAAAGAGAGACAAATTAATGGTGGTTTCTTCAAAACTCCAACTTTGCAGTCTTGTCACACACACATCAAACATCCACTTAATGCACCAGTAAATAGGCTGTCCCTATCTCCTACAGGGAACACAACACAGCTTATCTGATGAGAATTGTCCATTAGCCACGGCCACCTTAACCCCCTGCCTGCACACACCCAGCATGCTGACATGTCTAAAGGCTTTTAAGGGATGGTTAAGTTGGTTATCTTAATTCTTTCATTATTTCAGGGTCAACAAGTCATTTGAAATGCTGTTGAAATCCCTCCACCATTTTGTGATGGGTAAGACAGGAGATATCCTGGGGTATACGTACAGTGCAGTGTGTCCCAGGTAATCTCACACACAAGGGTTAATATTATCACACATATCATATACTTTTGCAATAGAGTATAGATTTCTGATTCTGACTAACATATTCCCTGATATAGTTAGACGGTATCCTTTGGAATAATTCTCTTGAATTGAGTTGAGTTGCTGTCGTAGCTAATAGTCTGATTCTCTTGAATTTCCTCGCAGGAGGAGGATAAAAACATTCTATTCTTTTAACTATACTGTATACTATACTGTAGGCTAGGTGAGATCAGAGCTCTCTGTTTCTCCTGGTCAATAAGGACTAAAGGTTATTTCTGTGGGGTTAAACTCCAGACCAACACCATCCAAGATTCGTTTGACCCAGGCTGCCATCTGTCTGTCTCAGCAGGTAGCTGTGCTGTGAGTCACGGCCACTGGACAGTCTAGGTCTGACCCCTACCAATTAGACTGACCCCTCAACAAAGGTCAGATCAGGTCAGGCAGTGCCCTCTGTATCGACTGAAGTACTGATTTTGTGGGTGTAGGAAGTCTGGCATACTGGGAGGAGGTAGGGAGTGAATAATGAACACTCCTGTGCTGATCACAGCATACACTACAGGACACATACACACTCACACAAATTACACACATACACACTCACACACATCTACACGAACACACATCACAGATGCCAACACACACTGTGATGCATAGACAGAAGCAAAACCATGAATAGGGAAAGAGAGAGAGAAAGAAAGAAAGCGGAAGAGAGAGTGAGCTTCTAGTCAATGTCCAGGGTGTCTGCAGGTGATGGCAGGTTGTTGGGGACAGTGAGAGGTCATTGAGGAGGTGTTAATTGTTATGGACTGTCTCTTTCCTCCAGGCCCCATCGGGAGAGGAAGAGGCAGCGACGAACCCAGCGGAGGTGACATTAAACTGGGCACAGATCACACCATCGCCCCCTGACACCGGACCGGAGCACCACATTTATATTAAACTTTAAAATCCAATGAAAGACTTCACCGTCCCGGATGTTAAATAATCAAGTTTAGCCAGAGGAAGCAAAGGTTAGAGAAGAGAGGGGGAGAGGGAGGGAGGGAGATTAGAGAGCAAGGACGCGAGAGAGAAGAGAGCTAACTATAGGGCCAGTGGGTTCACATCCTAGATGAGGAACACTAATATTCAATTCTACGCTGAGACCCTGGTTGAAGTCTGCCGAATCCTCAGAATTAGAGCCAGCCTGCATGCTAAGATATAAGCTAGACTATTAGCTACCAAGCCATAGGCTAACTGTTGACCAGTTAGCTGAAGTAAGGAAATACGACTGAGACAGTCTCTGCAGTCACAGTTAATGAGATGAATCCTGGAGGATCACCCATCCTGGAGCAATACCCACAGACACAGACAAATACTGCAATCAATCTCTCTCTCGATAAGAAAATTGTCTTCTATCCTCCGAAGCTTCCTGTCGTCCGTTTCCCCTCTCCCCTCTATCCCTTCCTCCCTTCTCTCCCTATTTCCCTGGCTACTGAAGGCACATCTGTGTATCTCTGCCAACTCCTCACCGTCGATTTCATCAATGAATCTCTACTACTGCTGCTTGGCGTTGATAGAGGGTTGGTCATCAAGGTCATTGTCAGTAATAAGTTGATTCTGACTGGCTGTGAAAGGCACATACTGTATGTTGCTGTGTCATTCGTGCTTACTGAGGTCTGGGGAGGTTCTCTGCAGTCAGTCACAGTCTCTGTGTTCTCACTCAGCAGTCTCTCTTCCCTTTAGTGGTGATGACCAAATAAATGAATCATCTAGCACTGTATTAGCTCAGTGGTGGGGCTGTCACTCACAGGTCACCGAGAGGACACACACACAAGGATTCCAGATGGCACGGCTGCCCCACAGGTTTAAAGAAGCCACCAACTCACGACCGGTAGAAATGTCACGTCCAATCTCCGTCAACGCCTTGCGTAAAGTCACGGTGTGGAGCCAATCATTTCTCTTTAACTAATTTGTGAGGAGGCTAACGCTGCTAAGCTGCCTGACACACTCTTCCTCTTGACTGGCAGAGTAAATATAATCAGGGGGGCTGCAGGGTGAAAGACAGAAAGAAAGGAAGAAAGAAAGGACAATGTCAGAGTTTAATTCAATAACAGAAAAGCTGCGAAATGGAGAGTTGAAAAGAAAGACAAGGGAGGTTCAGAACAGTAATGTTTGGGAAGTGGTAAAAGGGGATGATAGCAGTGTACTGCATGTTATGTGTGATGATTGTGAGGCGCTATACAAATGCTACAGTAACAAGACGGGGAGTTCAAGTAGGCCTTTGGCACGTCAAGGGAACTGAAAGCTGGACAGACTGTAGGTTTATAACCTCTCAGAACTAAGCATTTCTAGCAGTAAAATGATACACAAAATGTAGGCATAATTTTGACTCGGGAACAGAAGTCAGCATCTTGAGAGAATGCTAATGTGCAGTTACATACTGTCTGTAGAGGTGCTATCTTTATCAGCATCATAAATGCTGATAGTATTTTAACCACATGAAATATGCATCCAAGCCAAACTGAAATCTTATCCGAAACATGTTTCGGTCATTTTCAGAATTTTCTATTTCCTTATAACTGGTCAAACTGATGTAATTTGGACATTTTGCACAGAAAATCTTTCCCATTTCTTTAGAGTTATTGCATTTTCTCCCAGGCCCTAAACGTCTTTGCTCCCGAAAGAAGCAGAGATGACAGGGAAAACGTTACAGATGTCAACTCGATTTAAGCATTCCTTCAATCGGTTTATGACATCATTCTGGGTTTGTTTAGTCTTCAAGGGAAACATATAAGGACAGAAGAGAAGCTGCTTGTATCTAATTGTAGATAAGTTGACTAACAAATAACCAAAATGTCAACAATTATAAGCAGAAACATATCTAAATCAGGCAAATTAATTCCTGCAAACACTGTCAAACAATCTTTCTGTGTTTCCGACTATAGCTTACAGCACATTTTCTCTATTAGCGGGTTCGGGTCGGGTGAGGGCCTCAGATTGACCCTTTATCACATATAGTCCCGCGGTTGTGGATGGGTTATTAGCAATTGCCGGCGGTTGAGGGTGAACCTAACAGCTGCGCAGCGCACCAGTAGTGAGGTAGACGTTGGGTTAACAGCTCTGTTAAATGTGCCTGTTCACTTAACTGTGGATCACAGACTCAACTAGAAAAGAGAGAGAATGTGCTGTATGAAATATAGATCTATAATTCTAGCAAAATGTCTTCTGTACTGAGTGCTGTGGGTGGTGGATGTTAAAAGCTAGGTGTCTACTATTAGCACTGAATCTAATGCAAAAATGTAAGAACTATTGAGTGCTAGGGCTAGTGATGTCAAATGTTTCAAAAGGCAAAGTTGCTAAATGTCCTGAGTGGCTGAAAGATATGGCGAGAGTGTGGAGGTGGGGACAGCATCTTGACAGTCGGACTCAGATAAACATCATTACTTCCTCTGTGTGGTGTTTCCCAACCCTATGAAGGTTCCTATCTGTCTGTGTGGTGTTTCCCAACCCTATGAAGGTTCCTATCTGTCTGTGTGGCGTTTCCCAACCCTATGAAGGTTCCTATCTGTCTGTGTGGTGTTTCCCAACCCTATGAAGGTTCCTATCTGTCTGTGTGGCGTTTCCCAACCCTATGAAGGTTCCTATATGTCTGTGTGGTGTTTCCCAACCCTATGAAGGTTCCTATCTGTCTGTGTGGCGTTTCCCAACCCTATGAAGGTTCCTATCTGTCTGTGTGGTGTTTCCCAACCCTATGAAGGTTCCTATCTGTCTGTGTGGCGTTTCCCAACCCTATGAAGGTTCCTATCTGTCTGTGTGGTGTTTCCCAACCCTATGAAGGTTCCTATCTGTCTGTGTGGCGTTTCCCAACCCTATGAAGGTTCCTATCTGTCTGTGTGGCGTTTCCCAACCCTATGAAGGTTCCTATCTGTCTGTGTGGTGTTTCCCAACCCTATGAAGGTTCCTATCTGTCTGTGTGGTGTTTCCCAACCCTATGAAGGTTCCTATCTGTCTGTGTGGTGTTTCCCAGCCCTATGAAGGTTCCTATCTGTCTGTGTGCTGTTTCCACTTCAATCCAACCCTATGAAGGTTCCTACCTGTCTGTGTGGTGTTTCCACTTCAATCCAACCCTATGAAGGTTCCTATCTGTCTGTGTGGTGTTTCCACTTCAATCCAACCCTATGAAGATTCCTATCTGTCTGTGTGGTGTTTCCCAACCCTATGAAGGTTCCTATCTGTCTGTGTGCTGTTTCCACTTCAATCCAACCCTATGAAGGTTCCTACCTGTCTGTGTGGTGTTTCCCAACCCTATGAAGGTTCCTACCTGTCTGTGTGGTGTTTCCCAACCCTATGAAGGTTCCTATCTGTCTGTGTGGTGTTTCCCAACCCTATGAAGGTTCCTATCTGTCTGTGTGGTGTTTCCCAACCCTATGAAGGTTCCTACCTGTCTGTGTGGTGTTTCCACTTCAATCCAACACTATGAAGGTTCCTATCTGTCTAAGATAAGGTTATGCTGCCGTATGTGTCTCTCTCGCTTGGACATTCTGTGCAAGCTCTCACCATCTTCCATCATAACTGTTACAAGCTACTGTCAAAACGTCAACACCAAGCCTAATCCCATGAGTGGAGACGGGGCCTTTCTTTAATTAAGCCAGAGAGGGAAACCAAGATTGGGCGGCACAGCAGCTAAGTAGAGCACAACCACACACACACACACACACACACACACACACACACACACACACACACACACACACACACACACACACACACACACACACACACACACACACACACACACACACACACACACACACACACACACACACCACACACACACGCACACGCACACGCACACACACACACACAACCACACACACACACACACACACACACACACACACACACACACACACACACACACACACACACACACACACACACACACACACACACACACACACACACACACACACACACACGCACACACACACACACACACACACACACACACACAACCACACACAGAGTGATACACATTCTGTCACACACACACACACACACACACACACACACACACACACACACACACACACACACACACACACACACACACACACACACACACACACACACACACACACACACACACACACACACACACACACACACACACACACACACAGATACAGAGATACAGAAAATACACACACATAACACACTAACACCTAAACCAAAATCCTCTCATCACTTGAATCAATCCCAGCGTACCTCAGTGGCCACCGTATTAGACTGAGCGTATAGTCACACACTCACATAGTTTTCTAGGCTAGTTGCCATATCCTCTTTAGAAATCACACTCATCACACACAGACAATGACAAGCACACAAAGGGCTATAAGGTAACAACGCTATGCTCTGAGAAGCTTGCGTCTCTAATCAACAGAGGCCTTGGCGTGGGACTGCAGTGCTCCAGATATCCACCAGGTGGTGTTTACATAGAACGTCCTTTTTCTGAGGAGATGCTGCAGTATGACAGAAGCCACTGATCGACGGAGTGTCAGAAATGTCACACCCAATCGCCACAACACACTCTCTCACACACACAACACACACATTCCTGGACAGATGTGCTCACACACTGGCGGTCAGGTGGTCAAAGCATTCAACTCACCGGCACTGACAGTGATGGCCTCGATGAACTGGTCTCTCCAGCTGTTAGTCCCCACCAGCAGGGCCAGGTTTGTCTTCTTAATCAGCTTGTCCACAGTGTTCTGCACAGGGAACACCATCCACATGGCGTTAAAGAGGTGCACACTGTAGAAGTGCATAGAGGGAAGCAAGGCTGTCTAGTCTACATACAGGACACATTATCATTACTGTTTCTGTCCTTAAAACATATTTACTGCTCTGTAATAATCAGGTATTAAGACTAAACAACGAGAGTGAAGTCTGTGTAGAGAGCTTGAGTATTGTAGTTCCTGCCTCAAGGCCATGGCATGTAACAGCTAGAGTAGCCAAGAGCCAGTCCTCAGGAACTATGTGATGATGTCATAGGCCAGGGGGAAATAGATGGGAGGTTCAGTCCCTTACTGGGCCTGCAGCTGTATCCCTCTCTTTGATAAAGGTTGGTTCCCAGAGGACAGCAGCAGGCATTCCTAGAGCACGCTCAGGAAATCAAGCCTCAAGTACGCATAGATCCAGAAGGACACCCCACCTCATCCTCCATCCATCCCTTCCTCCATCCTTTCTTTCCGAGGAATCTATTAGCTAGCTCCTGGGATGACAGCTGGATAGCACCCCTCTCCTCCTTCCCTCCATCCCAATCTCTCTTCCCTCACCATCAGAAGGAAAATCCAATACTTATTTTCTTTAGAAGGAAACTTAAATGGTAATTGAGTTGACTGAAGCTTTGTAATGTAAATGGTGGGATGTCTGTGCTCAGGATTATGCAGAAATTGACTAGTACACTAATCTCTCCCAGCTCTGCTACGGTCTCTAAGATAATGTATTAATGTTTAGAGAAATAGAAGGACACTTTCCTGACTATCCTGACTTCACCTACTGTCGAAACCCTAGCTAGGTGTGTTGGTTTTAGGAGGGAGAGAGGGATCCTATACTGTCTGAAAATCACCTACTACCTCTGCCCTATCTGGCAGCCCCACATGATCAGATTCTGGGTCTTGCTTGATGTTAATCTTAGAACAGAAAAGTTGCAGACCACCGTCTGAAAGTATAAACTCTTTCAATGCTATGACTCTCTGAGGTTAGAGGCAATTCAACTCTCCTACCCCCCCCAGGATAGAACGTTTTGCAGCCAGCTATGGGATCCATAGGCCCCCCTCCCTCCCCCAGCCTCCCACCCAACCTCACAGTGAGAGCCACTCCAGTAAGTACAGCACACGATCCGTCAAGTGCTCACAAGCACCCACCTATCAGTCGATGACTGTCTGAAGAGAGTGTGGGAGAGAGAGGGAGCAAGGAGCATGCACATTTGCGTGCACGCACGCACGCACGCACGCACGCACGCACGCACGCACACACACACACACACACACACACACACACACACACACACACACACACACACTCATACATCTTAAAATTCATGACAATCACATCTATGTTTGTCTAAAGAGTGTGTGTGGGTGAAAGAGGGGCATGCTCGCGCACACACACACACACACACACACATACACACACAAACTGAAACGCACAAACACACGAGCACACACCTTAAACTCGTAGGATTCCTCAATGATGATTTCAAGTTTGACGTGGTCCCCCAGCATGGGTCGGCCCATATCAGCGATGCGTTGGTCCTCATCATCCACTTCTGTCAGTGGCGTCTCCTCTTCCACCTCCTTCACAGCCACCTCTGTAGCTGTGAGACAGAAGAACAACTTTGTAATTGACAACCCTGACAACTGACATGTTGTGTAGTAATATTGTGGAAGCCACAGACATGAAAGTGGGTCATTATGCAGTAAAAGATGCTGACTTGATTTTTTTGCACATATATTTGTTTCCGTAACCTTTGTTTAGCCACTAAGAGAGGTGGCCGGAGAGTGCTTCCACGTTCCCAACAAGGGAAATGGAATTACTATGGGAATGGGCCATGCCGTCTCTCTCTGATAGACAAGCTCATTCCGCTGGGTCAGAGTGGCGATGGGAGGAGGGTATGAGGGAGGGGCTGAGGTGATGAGTGATAACAGCAGCACATTGTTTATAACTCCAGATCTAAAAATATTAAAATATGTGAATGATTTGAAAGAACTCATCAATTCATAAACATTGAGGTGAGGGTAAAGTACGTGTTTTTCATAGGTGAAAGTAAAAATGAGATAGTCTTATAAATGTTTGAATGATGGGAGAATACACATAATTTAAACAAACACAAAAATTATGTTTGTTGAAAAGAGGAAAGGGAGAAGTATATTTCAAACCTATTTCTGAGTTGCTAGGTCAACCAATATGGTAACTAGCATCTTAATAAACATTGAGGGGGGGGGGGGGGTTGGGGATGATTGTCACATGGAATGTGGGGTTGGATGTCACTATCAACTCTACTGTTACCATATTGTCCCAGGAACATTGCCACTGCCACTATACAATACATTCCAAGCTCCTTTGTGCTGTTGCTATAGAGACCTTCCTTCACAGTAAACATAAACACCTTTGGCCGACATATCAAAATGTGTTGGGAATATGTAGTGAGAGCGTTTGCACATTGGGAAGACGTCGCCGAGACATCAGAATAGAATGTTGACGCCTGGTTGACATATAAACGATGTAATTTTAAATGTTGGTTTCTAAATACATCTGTGAAAAGTCTTTAAAAATTAGCAATGCATCATATATACACAGATTTGTTTCTGTCACACACCCACACATGTGTGTGCAAACACAAGCATAATACAAACACATTTACTCAAAATGTCATACAGTTGAAGTCGGAAGTGTACATACACCTTAGTCAAATACATTTAAACTCAGGTTTTCACAATTCCTGACATTTAATCCTAGTAAAAATGTCCTGTTTTAGGTCAGTTAGGATCATCACTTTATTTTAAGAATGTGAAATGTCAGAATAATAGTGGAGAGAATGATTTATTTCAGCTTTTATTTCTTTCATCACATTCCCAGTGGGTCAGAAGTTGACATACACTCAATTAGTATTTGGTAACATTGCCTTTAAATTGTTTAACTTGGGTCAAACGTTTTGTGTAGCCTTCCACAAGCTTCCCACAATAAGTTGGGTGAATTTTGGCCCATTCCTCTTGACAGAGCTGGTGTAACTGAGTCAGGTTTATAGGCCTCCTTGCTCGCACACACTTTTTCAGTTCTGCCCACAAATGTCCTATAAGATTGAGATCAGGGCATTGTGATGGCCACTCCAATACCTTGACTTTGTTGTCCTTAAGCCATTTTGCCACAACTTTGGAAGTATGCTTGGGGTCATTGTCCATTTGGAAAACCCATTTGTGACAATGCCTTAACTTCCTGACTGATGTCTTGAGATGTTACTTCAATATCTCCACATAATTTTCCTTCCTCATGAAGCCATCTATTTTGTGAAGTGCACCTGTCCCTCCTGCAGCAAAGCACCCCCACAACATGAAGCTGCCATCCCCGTGCTTCATGGTTGGGAAGGTGTTCTTCGGCTTGCAAGCCTCCCCCTTTTTCCTCCAAACACGTTCATCTCTAGGAGACAGAACGCGTCTCCTTCCTGAGCGGTATGACGGCTGCGTGGTCCCATGGTGTTTATACTTGCGTACTATTGTTTGTACAGATGAACGTGGTACCTTCAGGCGTTTGGAAATTGCTCCCAAGGATGAACCAGACTTGTGGAGGTCTACAATTTTTTTTTCTGACGTCTTGGCTGATTTCTTTTGATTTTCCCATGAGGTCAAACAAAGAGGCACTGAGTTTGAAGGTAGGCCTTGAAATACATCCACAGGTACACCTCCAACTGACTCAAATTATGTCAATTTGACTATCAGAAGCTTCTAAAGCCATGACATAATTTTCTGGAATTTTCCAAGCTGATTAAAGGCACAGTCAACTTAGTGTACGTGAACTTCTGACCCACTGGAATTGTGATACAGTGAATTATAAGTGAAATAATCTGTCTGTAAACAATTGTTGGAAAAATGACTTGTGTCATGCACAAAGTAGATGTCCTAACCGACTTGCCAAAACTATAGTTTGTTGACAAGAAATTTGTGGAGTGGTTGAAAAACTAGTTTTAATGACTCCCACCTAAGTGTATGTAAACTTCCCACTTCAACTGTATGTTGTTCTGAAGGCATACACTGCTGAATTTTGTCAGGAATATTGCTAGATCAAAGAATGGCTACTTCTAAGACAGCCTGCTATATTTCTTCATTTCCTGTTATGAAAGGAATACGCTACTAGCAAACACTGTGACAACCAACCCCATACTGTGTGACAACCAACCCCATGATGGGTCTGGTTGTCACAAGTGGACCGAGTGTGTTTGATGGTTTATAACTCCATGTTGGAATAAGACATGAGGAACAAAAGGATCCTATTTCAACCAAACACCTTGGTCTTTCTATTCATGTTGAAACAAGTATTGTAAGATATGCTGGTGCTGAGAAATTCACACAAGAGTAAAATGTGTGACAACCAACATCGGTTTCCCCTACGGAGACAGACAACTGATCCAGACAAGCTCCACACACCGAAGGTAAATAACACATACACTACATGACCAAAAGTATGTGGACACCTGCTCGTCGGACATTTCGTTCCAAAATCATGGGCATTAATATGGAGTTGTTCCCCCTTTTGCTGCCGTAACAGCAAAAGGGAGGTCGGGCACTGATGTTGGGAGATTATGCCTGGCTCGCAGTCGGCGTTCCAATTCATCCCAAATGTATTTGATGGGGTTGAGGTCAGGGCTCTTTGCAGGCCAGTCAAGTTCTTCCACACCGATCTTGACAAACTATTTCTGTATAGACCTCGCTTTTTGCACGGGGTATTTGTCATGCTGAAACAGGAAAGGGCCTTCCTCAAACTGTTACCACAAAGTTGTAAGCACAGAATCATCTGTCAAACCCAGATTTGTCCGTCGGACTCCCAGATGGTGAAGCGTGATTCATCACTCCGAAGAACACATTTCCACTGTTCCAGAGTCTAATGGTGGTGAGCTTTACATCACTCCAGCCGACGCTTGGCATTGCGCATGGGGCTCCCGAGTGGAGCAGCGGTCTAAGGCACTCTATCTCAATGCTTGAGGTGTCACTAGACACCCTGGTCCGAATCCAGGCTGTATCACAACCGGCCGTGATTGGGAGCCCCATAGGACAGCACACAATTGGCCCATCGTCGTCCGGGTTTGGCCGATGTAGACCGTCATTGTAAATAAGAATTTGTTCTTAACTGACTTGCCTAGTTCAATTAAAGTTAAATTAAAAAATCTAAATAATTAGGCATGATTCAATAAGCTCCCGACAAACACTTCTTGTGCTGACGTTGCTTCCAGAGCCAGTTTGGAACTTGGTAGTGAGTGTTGCAACTGAGGACAAACGATTTTTAAGCGATAGGTGATTCAGTACTCGGCAGTCCAGTTCTGTGAGCTTGTGTGGCCTACCACTTCTGTGAGCTTGTGTGGCCTACCATTTTGCGGCTGAGCCGTTGTTGCTCCTAGACGTTTCCACTTCACAATAACAGCCCTTACAGTTGACCGGGGAAGCTCTAGCAGGGCAAAAATGTGACGAACTGACTTGTTGGAAAGGTGGCATCCTATGACGGTGCCATGTTGTAAGTCAGTAAGGCCATTCTACTGCCAATGTTTGTCTATGGAGATTGCATGGTGGTGTGCTCGATTTTATACACCTGTCAGAAACGAGTGTGGTTGAACTAGCCAAATCCACTAATTTGAAGGGGTGTCCACATTGTGTTGTATATGTAGTGTAGAACCAATACGGCTATGCAGTCACCTTTGTCCACTATTTGAGGAAGACTTGGGTGCTTGGCTTGAAAAACCAACAACATATTGCAGCATTCTTCAGCTACGGCTGTCGGTAGCTATTTATGATGTGGTGTCATTATGGCTGTGAGGGAAACTAGTTCTTATCATTATTAGTGAAGGGTTGAGTCAATCTACGGGTTGCCATCATTTAAAAAAAGAAAACTCTTCCCCCTGGTAAATGCACATGCAGGGACTGTAGCTAATGTACATGACTGGACCTCTGACCAGGGGTCTGATAGAGATTGGACCCATAGTCATCAGTAAAGATGGAGGAGGAACACATTATCAAGAGTGAAGTGTCACTCAGGGAACAATGCCATTTCTCCAGTGGTGCCCTCTCTCTCTCTCCCTCTCTGTCTTTCCATCTCTCTCTCTCTCTCTCTCCCTCTGTCTTTCCATCTCTCTCTCTCTATCTCTCCCTCTGTCTTTCCATATCTCTATCTCTATCTATCCCTCTGTCTTTCCATCTCTCTCTCTCTCTCTCTCTCTCTCTCTCTCTCTCTCTCTCTCTCTCTCCCTCTGTCTTTCCATCTCTCTCTCTATCTCTCCCTCTGTCTTTCCATCTCTCTCTCTCTCTATCTCTCCATCTGTCTTTCCATCTCTCTATCTCTCCCTCTGTATTTCCATCTTTCCCTATCTCTCTCTCTCTATCTCTCCCTCTGTCTTTCCATCTCTTTCTCTCTCTATCTCTCCCTCTGTCTTTCCAATTCTTTCTCTCTCTATCTCTCTCTCTCTGTCTTTCCATCTCTCTCTCTCTCTCTCTCTCTCTCTCTCTCTCTCTCTCTCTCTCTCTCTCTCTCCCTTTGTCTTTCCATCTCTCTCTCTCTATCTCTCCCTCTGTCTTTCCATCTCTCTGTCTTTCCATCTCTTTCTCTCTCTATCTCTCTCTCTCTGTCTTTCCATCTCTCTCTCTCTCTCTGTCTTTCCATCTCTCTCTCTCTCTATCTCTCCCTCTGTCTTTCCATCTCTCTCTCTCTCTATCTCTCCCTCTGTCTTTCCATCTCTTTCTCTCTCTATCTCTCTCTCTCTGTCTTTCCATCTCTCTCTCTCTCTCTCTCTCTGTCTTTCCATCTCTCTCTCTCTCTATCTCTCCCTCTGTCTTTCCATCTCTCTCTCTCTCTATCTCTCCCTCTGTCTTTCCATCTCTCTCTCTCTCTATCTCTCCCTCTGTCTTTCCATCTCTCTCTCTCTCTATCTCTCCCTCTGTCTTTCCATCTCTTTCTCTCTCTATCTCTCTCTCTCTGTCTTTCCATCTCTCTCTCTCTCTCTGTCTTTCCATCTCTCTCTCTCTCTATCTCTCCCTCTGTCTTTCCATCTCTCTCTCTCTATCTCTCTCCCTCTGTCTTTCCATCTCTTTCTCTCTCTATCTCTATCTCTCTGTCTTTCCATCTCTCTCTCTCTCTCTCTCTCTTTCCATCTCTCTCTCATCTCCCTCTGTATTTCCATCTATGTCTCTCTATCTCTCTCTCCCTCTGTCCCCTCTCTCTCTCTCTCCCTCTGTCCCCTCTCTCTATCTCTCCCTCTGTCTTTCCATCTCTCCCTCTGTCTTTCCATCTCTCGCTCTGTCTTTCCATCTCTCTCTCTCTCTATCTCTCCCTCTGTCTTTCCATCTCTCTCTCTCTCTATCTCTCCCTCTGTCTTTCCATCTCTCTCTCTCTATCTCTCTCCCTCTGTCTTTCCATCTCTTTCTCTCTCTATCTCTCTCTCTCTGTCTTTCCATCTCTCTCTCTCTCTCTGTCTTTCCATCTCTCTCTCTCTCTCTATCTCTCCCTCTGTCTCTCCCTCTGTCCCCTCTCTATCTCTCTCTCCCTCTGTCCCCTCTCTCTCTCTCTTTCCCTCTGTCTTTCCATCTCTCCCTCTGTCTTTCCATCTCTCTCTCTCTCTATCTCTCTCTCTCTCTGTCTTTCCATCTCTCTCTCTCTCTGTCTTTCCATCTCTCTCTCTCTCTGTCTTTCCATCTCTCTCTCTCTCTGTCTTTCCATCTCTCTCTCTCTCTGTCTTTCCATCTCTCTTTCTCTCTCTATCTCTCTCTCTCTGTCTTTCCATCTCTCTCTCTCTCTCTGTCTTTCCATCTCTCTCTCTCTCTATCTCTCCCTCTGTCTCTCCCTCTTCCCTCTCTCCCTCTGTCTTTCCATCTCTCTCTCCCTCTATCTCTCCCTCTGTCTTTCCATCTCTCTCTCCCTCTATCTCTCCCTCTGTCTTTCCATCTCTCTCTCCCTCTGTCTTTCCATCTCTCTCTCCCTCTATCTCTCCCTCTGTCTTTCCATCTCTTTCTCTCTCTATCTCTCTCCCTCTGTCTTTCCATCTCTTTCTCTCTCTATCTCTCTCCCTCTGTCTTTCCATCTCTTTCTCTCTCTATCTCTCTCCCTCTGTCTTTCTCTCTCTATCTCTCTCCATCTGTCTCCATCTCTTTCTCTCTCTATCTCTCTCTCTCTGTCTTTCCATCTCTCTCTCTCTCTCTCTCTCTGTCTTTCCATCTCTCTCTCTCTCTATCTCTCTCTCGCTGTCTTTCCATCTCTCTCTCTCTCTCTGTCTTTCCATCTCTCTCTCTCCCTCTGTCCCCTCTCTATCTCTCTCTCCCTCTGTCCCCTCTCTCTCTCTCTCTCTCTCTCTCTCTCTCTCTCTCTCTCTCTCTCTCTCTCTCTCCCTCTGTCTTTCCATCTCTCCCTCTGTCTTTCCATCTCTCTCTCTCTCTGTCTTTCCATCTCTCTCTCTCTCTGTCTTTCCATCTCTCTCTCTTTCTCTCTCTCTTCCATCTCTCTCTCTCTATCTCTCTCTCTCTCTGTCTTTCCATCTCTCTCTCTCTCTCTCTCTCTCTCTTTCCATCTCTCTCTCTCTCTGTCTTTCCATCTCT
>NC_092117.1:25815564-25838064 GCF_045679555.1 Salvelinus alpinus
GTGCAAGTGAGACAGATACAACAGTGCGATCGCTATACATCTCCATGCAACAGCGGGATAGAGTGAGGAAGTGGATAGAAACTAATTTCTTATGATTATCATTAAAATGAACCCATTTATAAAATATTGATTACTATGTATAGCTTTGTAAGACTATAAATGACCAACCACCAAGCTTCGGTGTAGTTAGAAGGTCTATTTCCCTGCTTTTGAGAGGAGCTGGCTAGTAGTTCCTAAAAACTTCCAGCAATTGCGCTAAGCTAACGATATGCTACCTTCATCTTCCTTCACCCAGAGACATGGCATCCATGAGTTCATCTGACTTTGGGTAAGTAGGAAAAAACGTAATTGCCTGAATCCCGAAGTATCCCTTTAAAAAGGGCCCTTCAAATCCAGGGGAATGCACTTGGGTGTAACTGAAACAAATATGACAATTAATAACAAGACTGAAAAAAAAGCCATGTTGGGTGAGTGTACAGTACATCCATCATGAAGCTATACAGTCAGCTATACAGGGATCCTTATAGTATCCCTCCAATGTTACATAAGAGAGGGAAGATCATTATGACTTGATTTCATCAGATCTTGTCAAGTGTGGTTAAATAATGAGATGTTAAAGGCCTGTTTGCTGAGGTATTTTCCACTGTGTTATTATCATGAGGGGGTTTTGTGTGTGGTTTTTTGTGGAGGGATATCAAGCTGGGTTTGGCCCATTAGGTTTGTCAGACGTGTAGTTGGTGGAGGGATATCAAGCTGGGTTTGGCCCATTAGGTTTGTCAGAGGTGTAGTTGGTGGAGGGATATCAAGCTGGGTTTGGCCCATTAGGTTCGTCAGAGGTGTAGTTGGTGGAGGGATATCAAGCTGGGTTTGGCCCATTAGGTTTGTCAGACGTGTAGTTGGTGGAGGGATATCAAGCTGGGTTTGGCCCATTACGTTTGTCAGAGGTGTAGTTGGTGGAGGGATATCAAGCTGGGTATGGCCCATTAGGTTTGTCAGAGGTGTAGTTGGTGGAGGGATATCAAGCTGGCTATGTCCCATTAGGTTTGTCAGAGGTGTAGTTGGTGGAGGGATATCAAGCTGGGTTTGGCCCATTACGTTTGTCAGAGGTGTAGTTGGTGGAGGGATATCAAGCTGGGTTTGGCCCATTAGGTTTGTCAGAGGTGTAGTTGGTGGAGGGATATCAAGCTGGGTTTGGCCCATTAGGTTCGTCAGAGGTGTAGTTGGTGGAGGGATATCAAGCTGGGTTTGGCCCATTACGTTTGTCAGAGGTGTAGTTGGTGGAGGGATATCAAGCTGGGTTTGGCCCATTAGGTTTGTCAGAGGTGTAGTTGGTGGAGGGATATCAAACTGGGTATGTCCCATTAGGTTTGTCAGAGGTGTAGTTGGTGGAGGGATATCAAGCTGGGTTTGGCCCATTAGGTTTGTCAGAGGTGTAGTTGGTGGAGGGATATCAAGCTGGGTTTGGCCCATTAGGTTTGTCAGAGGTGTAGTTGGTGGAGGGATATCAAGCTGGGTATGTCCCATTAGGTTTGTCAGAGGTGTAGTTGGTGGAGGGATATCAAGCTGGGTTTGGCCCATTAGGTTCGTCAGAGGTGTAGTTGGTGGAGGGATATCAAGCTGGGTTTGGCCCATTAGGTTTGTCAAACGTGTAGTTGGTGGAGGGATATCAAGCTGGGTTTGGCCCATTACGTTTGTCAGAGGTGTAGTTGGTGGAGGGATATCAAGCTGGGTATGTCCCATTAGGTTTGTCAGAGGTGTAGTTGGTGGAGGGATATCAAGCTGGGTTTGGCCCATTAGGTTCGTCAGAGGTGTAGTTGGTGGAGGGATATCAAGCTGGGTTTGGCCCATTAGATTTGTCAGACGTGTAGTTGGTGGAGGGATATCAAGCTGGGTTTGGCCCATTACGTTTGTCAGAGGTGTAGTTGGTGGAGGGATATCAAGCTGGGTATGGCCCATTAGGTTTGTCAGAGGTGTAGTTGGTGGAGGGATATCAAGCTGGGTTTGGCCCATTAGGTTTGTCAGAGGTGTAGTTGGTGGAGGGATATCAAGCTGGGTATGTCCCATTAGGTTTGTCAGACATGTAGTTGGTGGAGGGATATCAAGCTGGGTATGTCCCATTAGGTTTGTCAGAGGTGTAGTTGGTGGAGGGATTCTTACTGGAGTCCAGGTCATTATCTACAACATTACTGTACCAACCTGAGTGCCTGTGCAGCTGGGTGAGCAATGTAATACAATAATGCTGCTGCGATCGGCTGTTCACAGTGTATAGCGAAAACATAAAAAGGGGTTTTATTGTCATTCACACTGGATAGGTGCAGTAAAATGTGTTGTTTTACAGGGTCAGCCACAGTAATACACCACCCCTGGAGCATATTAGGGTTTAAATGCCTTGCTCAAGGGCACATCGAGAGATTTCTCATCTTGTCGACTCAGGTAGTCAAACAGCAACCTTTCGGTTACTGGCCCAATGTGCTAACTGCTAGGCTACCTGCCGCCCTCTAAGAGTGGAGGGAGGGGAGAGTTAGGACACAAAACCTCCACCTCAAGCTTACAGAATCAAGATCACACAGCATTTTCTGTGGACGTTCTTCAGAGCCAACACGCCATTGTTGTATTCATGTACAGTGTTCTACAGCATTCTACATGTGCTAGGTGAGGCTGGAGGGATGTTCTGTCACTATATTATAAAACGTGTCAAGTTGTGAGAGGAAGATGTCATGTCATACCATGACCTATTTTTCACCCCTCTGAACACATAAACCCATGATGATATCACTGTAAGCTGACATGACTTTGTAGTGAGAAGCTATAGGACTACTGTGACTTGTGAGTCCTATTAAACCATGTGAATTCAAATCCAAAATGATGATGATAATACAGAGAATGTCTTGGAGACTGGGTATGACTATTGGAACATCTCCTGCTATTATCTAATACGAACCACACAGGGTTCTATTGGCTCTACGGTCTCTTTCTCACTCCCTCTTTCCATCTCTCTCTCTCTTTCTCTCTTTCCATCTCTCTCACTCCCTCTTTCCATCTCTCTCTCTCTTTCCATCTCTATCTCTCTCTCTCTCTCTTTCTCTCTCTCTCTTTCCATCTCTCTCTCTCTCTCTTTCCATCTCTCTCTCTCTCTCGCTCCCTCTCTCTCTCTCTTTCCATCTCTCTCTCTCTTTCTATCTCTTTCCATCTCTCTCACTCTCTCTCTCTCTTTCCATCTCTCTCTCTCTATTTCTCTCTCACTCTATGGGGCGTGTGGCGGTAATGTAGAACCACCATTGTCACACAGCCCGGTGCAGTGATCTGATTTGGTGTGAGGGGAACCATTCAGAAGGCCATTTTCAGTTCACAGCAGAGCAGTGCATCCAACGCCATTCGTTCCCCTCCGTCGCCCCACCATTCAAACCCAGTCACACTGGCGCAACAAGAGGAGGGTGGAGGTAAAGGGGCCAAATCAGGATCAAAGACTGTGGAGAAGGATATTGGAGCTGCTTTTTCCATTACTCAGGGTGCTTTAGTATGGCTCGGTGACTAACCATGTTTGTACTGTATATGCTTGCCTTGACTATGTACCACATGAACAATTACATTCTTAATTATTACAGCGACAACCTGGATAAATAAATATGCTTTCAAAATGTCTTAACCGGTGCAGCTCAACATAGTCTACTACTGACTGACAGGGCTGAAAATGCTACAAAACGGTCTCAGGGTCCAAATCACGCCAGCTGAACAGCATGTAAGCCTCACCTACCATGAGAGGCTGCGGTTAACTGTGTCTAACGAGTGACTTGATGAACTCAATTAAAGGAGAGGTGAGTCTCAGGTGTAATTACTACTGCCTCAGTAACCTTGTTATCCATCCCCTTCCTCAGAGTGGTGGCTACCGCACCGTACCACTGCAGAATACATCTGACTGACCCTGGCAGAATGTTCTGGGGAGGGATGGAGGAACGATGTGTATTCTATATCACTGTCGCTCTCAATCATCCATAGGACATCCCGGGAGAGAGGTTTGGTTATGCCTCCTCTGCCTGCTTTTCATTGGTTCTAATCCTATCTTCTTTCTCTCTCTGCCTGTTTTTCATTGGTTCTACTCCTATCTTCTTTCTCCCTCTGCCTGTTTTTCATTGGTTCTACTCCTATCTTCTTTCTCTCTCTGCCTGTTTTTCATTGGTTCTACTCCTATCTTCTTTCTCTCTCTGCCTGTTTTTCATTGGTTCTACTCCTATCTTCTTTCTCCCTCTGCCTGTTTTTCATTGGTTCTACTCCTATCTTCTTTCTCTCTCTGCCTGTTTTTCATTGGTTCTACTCCTATCTTCTTTCTCTCTCTGCCTGTTTTTCATTGGTTCTACTCCTATCTTCTTTCTCTCTCTGCCTGTTTTTCATTGGTTCTACTCCTATCTTCTTTCTCTCTCTGCCTGTTTTTCATTGGTTCTACTCCTATCTTCTTTCTCCCTCTGCCTGTTTTTCATTGGTTCTACTCCTATCTTCTTTCTCTCTCTGCCTGTGTGTTTCTCTGTTGTGTAAAACTGTGTTCATTGCGTTTCGATCGATGCTTCTTCAACTTCTCTAGACATGTGGAGTTCAAACGTGCAGATTTGCCTTTTTGGGGAAAGCTATTCACACTTGTTTTTCTTCGGGAGGAAGAATGCAGAAGGCTTAATGGGAGCTGCCAGCTGTGGACCATCGCAAGGTTAGGTGGCCATGCTTTGATCATCTGGTTTCAGAAGAGAACACAGAACATCTAAACAGATTGAGGAGAAGGAGGGCGTAGCTGGAGAGGGGTGTAACAAGATCTCTTACCAGTCTCCAGATGACCTAGGGTGTGTGTCTGTGAATGTCCAGAACCACCCAGTCCACAGAATGCTCTCACTTGGTTCTGTATAGACTGAGCTATGTAATTCGTTTAGCTTTTTAAAATAGATATTCTCCATAAGAGTCAAACAGAGCCCACCCTGTCACCTAGAGTCAGACTGCATCCACTGATGCCTATCTGACTGCAGGGATGAGGCTCAGTGAAAACAATAGAATTATATCCTTCTTCAGGTGACACTCACAATTAAGAGGCTGTCTTTAACATCACCTGTTCCATGTCCTGGGCTAGCAGGAGCATTTTGACATTTTGAATCTTTAAGGCTTGATAACATCTATATTATAAAAAACAAACAAAAAAACTAAACAAACATCTATATTATATTCAATAAACAAGTGGATGCTGTAGCGTTTTTAATGATATTCATCGCGTACAGGTACTCTCCCAAACTATAGAGGACAGAATATCATGACTTCACAGTGCAGAGCCTGTGACCTTTCAGAGAGGGTGTGCACACTTCACATGCACTGTAGCAGAGGGAGTGTTACAGAATTTCATTCTTAATAATGGCTATTGCTGCCGCGATGAGGTGAATTTGAGAGTACAGTAGCAATGCTATCACACTGTGATTGCCCTTGATGGCTACAGTTTTTTCAGAGTGTTTTATTTCCACAGTTCTTCAGTGGATTGAGGCCTTAAAAGGGCAATCTGCAGTTGATACATCCATTTTTAGACTTATAAATGTATGAAATGTACCCATTGATTAATTGATTCTTGTAATATAACTTATTAATGCCTAAATGTAAACAAATACTGTATAGCCTCAACACATGGTTAAAACTATAATTTTGATATCATGGATGGTCAGTCCTTGCATCCATAGCTCTGTATATGAATTTGATTACATTTCTCCAGCCCCATCCCTCAGCTTTTTACCGAAACGGGCCGGAAATAAAATGTGTCATTGTTTAAACTGCTGATTGCCCTTTTAAGCCAATGCCAACCCTTCCAGACTGATATGTCCAGTATGAACAAGCGTGTGGTGTGAGACTATTCCTGGAGGGCTGAGTGCAACTCTAACTCATCTCCAGTCTAGCCAATTAACCATAGATATAAACATTTACCATCCCTGTGTCTGTCTCTGTAATGTGCCTGCTGTAATTAGTCTACCGATCTACCCACATATTTACAAATCTCACATACATAGGGTAAATGCATATTTACATTACACATGCCATCAACATAGTCTTAGTGTAATTAATGAACCCACATAGTTGAAGTCTCATTAGCTCAGTACAGGCGACGCATACCAGAGTGTCATTGTGGCTCTTATAGATGCCAGATGTTCGCTTGTCTTTTCTAGAGACCTGTCACTAGGAGAAGATAATTACGGCATTCATTAGCCACAAGCCCTCCAGACACTAGTTTAACACCACTACTTTAACACACACAAACTTCTATTCAGAAGGGAGACACTCACAAGGCACTTAAAAGAAATTGAGAACAGACGACAAAAAAAGGGGGGAAAAAGAAAGAGGCTTCCCACAGCTGGAGAGACGGCAGACATGCAGCTCTGAGACCCCGGTCACATGCAGCTCTGAGACCCCGGTCACATGCAGCTCTGAGACCCCGGTCACATGCAGCTCTGAGACCCCTGTCACATGCAGCTCTGAGACCCCGGTCACATGCAGCTCTGAGACCCCGGTCACATGCAGCTCTGAGACCCCAGGCCAGGCTGTTGTCAGCACGGATCACTCACTCAGACAGAGAGAAAGAAATACTGGGAGAGATGGTGGGGCCTGGGGTCTAGGGCTCTTTGGAGGGCCCCACTGTCTGTCTGTCTGTCTGCCTGACTGCCTGAGTGTCTGCCTGACTGCTTGTCTGTCTGTCTGCCTGACTGCCTGACTACCTGACTGCTTGTCTGTCTGTGTCTTAATGTCTTTCTATTGTGCGGTAAGTATACAAGGTAAATCATATCAGACATGTTTGTGTTTGAGTAAACGTAGGTTACATTTCAGGAAAAACATTGTTTCACCCAACTCCAGTTCTCTTTCTTTGGCAGAGTTTTGATTGCAAATATTTGAAGTAGTACTGTACTTAGTTCTAAGTATATCACATGAAGCGCTGCCAAATACGTCGCTATAAAATTAAACCTTATCTCCATAATGCACAAAGATTGAGAGAGCTAATTGTGAACAAACATATTGCCAGCCTTAAATCTTGTTTTGGTTTTGTTTTCCTCTCAGGCAATAAGAGTTTCACGTTAATTAGCGGCTGTGTTTGTCAGGGGGAAGCGGAGCTACTTCAGGGACTGCAGCTGTTTACCTCTCCACTCGTCTTAAAGCACTGTGTCTCCTCGGTCTCCCTTCACATGAGTGGAGGCTAATGATGCTAACGGAGCTAGCTGTGCTAACGGTGTTGGTGGGGCTCAGTTTAAAGAGGAGACAGAGCAGTAATTACTGTTTGCTTGTTGGGCTCAGTCAGTCAGTCATCGGCCATTATTTCTGATCGCTCCCTCCAGAGGCCTGCTGGGGATTCATGGACTGTGTCAGTAGAGACACACACACAAACACAAGTGCAGACAGACAGACAGACAGACAGACAGACAGACAGACAGACAGACAGACAGACAGACAGACAGACAGACAGACAGACAGACAGACAGACAGACACAACACAACACAACACAACACAACACAACACAACACACACACACACACACACACACACACACACACACACACACACACACACACACACACACACACACACACACACACACACAAGAATGCACATACATTCACATGCACTCATAGACACAGACATATCTGGAAATGTGCATGTACATCCTGGCCCAGCTTCTGCTACTGGCCGCCAACCCTGACTTTGATATCCTGGCTCTGATATCTGCTTCACTGATTTCTGCTCTTGTAAAGGCCTGGGTTTTCTGCTCGTTAACAATTGATCAATTGAAAGTGTGGGTTCACAGCTCCAATCCAGATGTGTTAGTCATTACTGAGACGTGGTTAAGGAAGAGTGTTTTGAATACTGATGTTAACCTTTTCTGGTTTTAACCTTTTTGGGCTAGACAGATCTTCCAAAAAAGGCAGTGGAGTGGCAATCTTTACCAAGGATCACCTTCAGTGCTCGGTTTTATCTCAATCTCTTCATTCAAAGACTCAATCATGGACACTCGTACTGACAGTTGTGGCTGCTTTGGGTGATGTATTGTTGTCTTTACCTTCTTGCCCTTTGTGCTGTTGTCTGTGCCCAATAATGTTTGTACCATGTTTTGTGCTGCTACCATGTTGTGCTGCTGCCATGTTGTGTTGCTACCATGTTGCTGTCATGTTGTGTTTATACCATGCTGTGTTGTCATGTGTTGCTGCCATGCTATGTTGTTGTCTTAGGTCTCTCTTTATGTAGTGGTGTGGTGTCTCTCTTGTAGTGAAGTGTCTTTTGTCCTATATTTATTTATTTGTTATTTTTAATCCCAGCCGCCGTCCCCGCAGGAGGCCTTTTGGTAGGTCGTCATTGTACGTAAAGATTTGTTCTTAGCTGACTTGCCTAGTTAAATAAAGGTTCAATAATAAAACATTATGATAATAAATAAACACACACACACACACACACACACACACACACACACACACACACACACACACACACACACACACACACACACACACACACACACACACACACACACACACACACACACACACACACACACACACACACACACACACATCCAATGCAGCTAGGATGAGAACAGATTGTTTTTGCAGTTTTTCTCATTCCAGGGGAGCGTAACTCAAACATGCTGAGTGTTATATTAGGAATTGATCCAGCAGCACTGAGCTGGTTCAGCGGTAGTTACAGACTCCGCGCTTGTAAAAGATAACGTTATAATATAATAATTAGTCCACAGAATATGTGGCTATTACTGTGGTCTGTTACAGCCCTCCCGCCTCCCCCTTCTGCCCTATATCCCTCATACTGCTGCCTAGTTAACAGACTATAACAGGACGGCTGGGAAACCAGGGTCAATAATCACCACATAGCAGAGGAGGCTGGGAAGTGGGAAGAGACATTAGGTAACCTGGTGGGCTTAATCAGAAGGACATAAGGGACATTAGACGGTAACCTCATGGGTTTAATCAGAAGGACAGAAGGGACATTAGAGGGTAACCTGGTGGGCTTAATCAGAAGGACAAAAGGGACATTAGAGGATAACCTGGTGGGTTTAATCAGAAGGACATAAGGGACATTGGAGGGTAACCTGGTGGGCTTAATCAGAAGGACAAAAGGGACATTAGAGGGTAACCTGGTGGGTTTAATCAGAAGGACATAAGGGACATTAGAGGGTAACCTGGTGGGTTTAATCAGAAGGACATAAGGGACATTAGAGGATAACCTGGTGGGTTTAATCAGAAGGACATAAGGGACATTGGAAGGTAACCTGGTGGGTTTAATCAGATGGACAAAAGGGACATTAGAGGGTAACCTGGTGGGTTTAATCAGAAGGACAAGGGACATTAGAGGATAACCTGGTGGGTTTAATCAGAAGGAGATAAGAGACATTGGAGGGTAACCTGGTGGGTTTAATCAGAAGGACATAAGGGACATTAGAGGGTAACCTGGTGGGCTTAATCAGAAGGACATAAGGGACATTAGAGGATAACCTGGTGGGTTTAATCAGAAGGACATAAGGGACATTGGAGGGTAACCTGATGGGCTTAATCAGCAGGACAGAAGGGACATTAGAGGGACCAATAGGCTTGATCATAAAACTCCCAGCAGTCACCAGCTTCTACGACGACACTAAAACACACAGGAAATACTTTAGCATCACTGTTTATGGCAGCGCTTTTGTGCTAACAGGTTGAATCATATTCCTCCTGTTGTAAAATAAAGTATTTTAAAGCTTCACTCCAGAGAAAGCAGAGATTAAATTGCTTCCATGGAATCGTCTTTTCTCAGGGATCTGGCATCATTAGACTGAACGAGACTTTGATCTTCTTTTATGACTTGTCAGGTTGTCGTGGATCCCGAGGATTGGGGGGGTTCCTTGGTTTGATCTTCATCCTGTATTTATGTTTTATTAAACCTCACTCTTTGATCAGTGTATCGTAAATCTCTATCGGGTTGTATCGTAAACGTGGCGTTATTAATAGATAAATCGCGAGTGACATTACTAGCAACATTTCATATCCATAAATGACGGAGAAACAGTTAGGGACCAGTTATTCATGTTTCAGAGTTGAGATTGAAACTAAGAGGGTTTTTGTGAGGTACTAAGGACAAACTGAGTAGAGCACGCACACACACACACACACACTTTTGGCCAGGAGTGGTGGGTGGTAAAAACAATCTAATATCTACCATTATCTCCACAGTTTTTTCTGTCATTCCTTGTGATGAATATGGGAAAGAGAAACTTGGTGGGAAGGATATCCTATAAATATCCTATCATCAGAATGCGACATTTTAGTCAAGCATATGTCCACTAATGCACTAGGGCCCTTGAGGACAGAGTTGGATGAGCATTGTCTTTGTAGGCGTGAATTGTTAAGGCCATTGGACACAGGAAGTTGAGCAAAGTGAGAATCGCAGTTAGCCAGGAGGGAGAGAGCGAGGGAGGAAAGGTGCGAGTCCACTGAGTCAAATAGAGACTTTGGAGGTGGAGGAGAACAGATTAGAACAGAAAAGCGAGGGAGAAAGTAACAAAGTAAAGGAGGAGAGGATAAAAGACAAGAGGAGCCAAGTGAGCTCCAACCCCAGTGTGTTTAGTTGGTCAGCTCTCTCACACCTGTCCGGCCTCTCCTTCTCCATTGTGGCGTCTGCAGCTCTAGGGTGAAGTAGCTGTGTTTATCATACACCTCACGGTCAAGTATTTGAATGGTTATGGTCTTCCTGCAGGGACACAAAACAACAACGTAGGGGAGTTGGAACCATGTATGTTAAACACACACACATAAGCACAGGCACAAGGACACACACGCACAATCACACAATCACACACACACACACACACACTTGACCAGTCGTGGGAATGAGAGGTGGTGGTGACGAGGTGGGCCGCTGCACGTTCCCTTCTGCTGAGGGCACACTGAATGGGAGAGGAGCCCGCTGCTTGGTGTGTGTAACTGGCAGTCCTACTCTGTCCTGTGGTGATATGGACTCTACACAGCAGCCTCCTCCTGGCGCCCCCTGCTGGTGTGAACATGCAGTGTAGCGCAGTGCAGCGGACGCCGGGCCCAGGGTTAGAGGTCAGGTAGAGGGGTCTGACCCCCCGACCTGTACCCCCCAGGACTATCTCCCCCACCTTTACTGTCATTGGTCTCCATCAGGCGAGGCTCTCCCATCTCCACGTAGAAGGTCTTGTTTTTCTCATACTCCTCATCGTCAACGATTCTGACCTTGATCATTTTGCTGAAGGAGGAGAAGAAGAGAAGAGAAGGAAGAGACAGTAAGGAAACAACAGGTCGGAGTATAAAAGGAGGAAACGGAGAGAGAACAGAACAGAGGCAGGCAGCAGGCAGATAAACCACGCTGACATCTGAAAGACAACAGGTGGAGAGGAAGATGAGTAGAAAACTGAGATGATTTTGTATGTTTTGATCAATGAACGGAAAAATGTCACTCGAAGGAATAACATCACAATAATGTATCACGCTCAAACCAAGCGATCACATTCTGAAAGCACTCTAATCTCTCATCACACTTTATGATGATATTGACTATTTAAATTCCTGCTACACACACACACATCTGTTGAAGTGGGGCGTCAGGTACTGACTATTTCTAAGTAGATCTGAGTGTGTAGGTGAGGTGTCCTAGCTGTGGTCCAGCCCTGAGAGGGCTCTGACAGACAGACAGACTGATCCTAGAAGTGCTGAGCTGGACTCTGACTGACCCAATGCAGCATCACCCACGGCAACACAGTGGGATACTGAGGCAAAACCCCTCTCTTCACAAGAGGTCACACTGTTAATCATTCCATAGTTATTCTAACACTTCACCACCACACCACTCACTGAGCAAATAGCATACATTTACCTGCAAAAACAGAGACCCAAACATTACAGATACACCAACTGTTCGCTTGGTGCAACCGCCCCCAAAGTCACCCTGTCTTTTAAAGAGACTTTGCAGTGAATGTTTTGTTTACATCCAAAAAAACACGCTGAAAGGGATAGTCATCTAACTCCAACTCACTGTAGTGTTGTCTGTATAGGCTGGGTGTGTACTGACCGTAAGACTCTGTGTTGTTTACTGAGAAAACAGCCCTGTAGTGTTGTCTGTATAGGCTGGGTGTGTACTGACCGTAAGACTCTGTGTTGTTTACTGAGAAAACAGCCCTGTAGTGTTGTCTGTATAGGCTGGGTGTGTACTGACCGTAAGACTCTGTGTTGTTTACTGAGAAAACAGCCCTGTAGTGTTGTCTGTATAGGCTGGGTGTGTACTGACCGTAAGACTCTGTGTTGTTTACTGAGAAAACAGCCCTGTAGTGTTGTCTGTATAGGCTGGGTGTGTACTGACCGTAAGACTCTGTGTTGTTTACTGAGAAAACAGCCCTGTAGTGTTGTCTGTATAGGCTGGGTGTGTACTGACCGTAAGACTCTGTGTTGTTTACTGAGAAAACAGCCCTGTAGTGTTGTCTGTATAGGCTGGGTGTGTACTGACCGTAAGACTCTGTGTTGTTTACTGAGAAAACAGCCCTGTAGTGTTGTCTGTATAGGCTGGGTGTGTACTGACCGTAAGACTCTGTGTTGTTTACTGAGAAAACAGCCCTGTAGTGTTGTCTGTATAGGCTGGGTGTGTACTGACCGTAAGACTCTGTGTTGTTTACTGAGAAAACAGCCCTGTAGTGTTGTCTGTATAGGCTGGGTGTGTACTGACCGTAAGACTCTGTGTTGTTTACTGAGAAAACAGCCCTGTAGTGTTGTCTGTATAGGCTGGGTGTGTACTGACCGTAAGACTCTGTGTTGTTTACTGAGAAAACAGCCCTGTAGTGTTGTCTGTATAGGCTGGGTGTGTACTGACCGTAAGACTCTGTGTTGTTTACTGAGAAAACAGCCCTGTAGTGTTGTCTGTATAGGCTGGGTGTGTACTGACCGTAAGACTCTGTGTTGTTTACTGAGAAAACAGCCCTGTAGTGTTGTCTGTATAGGCTGGGTGTGTACTGACCGTAAGACTCTGTGTTGTTTACTGAGAAAACAGCCCTGTAGTGTTGTCTGTATAGGCTGGGTGTGTACTGACCGTAAGACTCTGTGTTGTTTACTGAGAAAACAGCCCTGTAGTGTTGTCTGTATAGGCTGGGTGTGTACTGACCGTAAGACTCTGTGTTGTTTACTGAGAAAACAGCCCTGTAGTGTTGTCTGTATAGGCTGGGTGTGTACTGACCGTAAGACTCTGTGTTGTTTACTGAGAAAACAGCCCTGACCCCCATAGCACTACATTCACCCGCTTTAAATGCAGCATATCCCCTAAAATGTAAAGTACTGCTTATTATTCATTGGGTGTGTGGGAGTGTGTGATTCTGGGTGTTGCATATTAATGTTGAGGCTGAAATGCTGAAGGACAACCATTTTAATTTGTATCTGTATTTCTTACTCCCCATCTGACCCCCTCCTCCCTCCCTTCTGACCCTCTCCTCCCTCCCCTCTGACCCCCTCCTCCCTCCCTTCTGACCCTCTCCTCCCTCCCCTCTGACCCCCTCCTCCCTCCCCTCTGACCCCCTCCTCCCTCCCCTCTGACCCCCTCCTCCCTCCCTTCTGACCCCCTCCTCCCTCCCTTCTGACCCTCTCCTCCCTCCCTTCTGACCCCCTCCTCCCTCCCCTCTGACCCCCTCCTCCCTCCCCTCTGACCCCCTCCTCCCTCCCCTCTGACCCCCTCCTCCCTCCCCTCTGACCCCCTCCTCCCTCCCCTCTGACCCCCTCCTCCCTCCCTTCTGACCCCCTCCTCCCTCCCTTCTGACCCTCTCCTCCCTCCCTTCTGACCCTCTCCTCCCTCCCCTCTGACCCCCTCCTCCCTCCCCTCTGACCCCCTCCTCCCTCCCTTCTGACCCCCTCCTCCCTCCCTTCTGACCCCCTCATCCCTCCCTTCTGACCCCGTCCTCCCTCCCTTCTGACCCCCCCCTCCCTCCCCTCTGACCCCCTCCCTCCCTTCTGACCCCGTCCTCCCTCCCTTCTGACCCCCTCCCTCCCTCCCCTCTGACCCCCTCCTCCCTCCCCTCTGACCCCTTCCTCCCTCCCTTCTGACCCCCTCCTCCCTCCCTTCTGACCCCCTCCTCCCCTCCTCCCTCCCTTCTGACCCCCTCATCCCTCCCTTCTGACCCCCTCCTCCCTCCCTTCTGACCCCCTCCTCCCTCCCCTCTGACCCCCTCCTCCCTCCCCTCTGACCCCCTCCTCCCTCCCCTCTGACCCCCTCCTCCCTCCCTTCTGATCCCCTTCTCCCTCCCTTCTGATCCCCTTCTCCCTCCCTCTGACCCCCTCCTCCCTTCCCTCTGACCCCCTCCTCCCTCCCTTCTGATCCCCTTCTCCCTCCCTTCTGATCCCCTTCTCCCTCCCTTCTGATCCCCTTCTCCCTCCCTCTGACCCCCTCCTCCCTCCCTTCTGACCCCCTCCTCCCTCCCTTCTGACCCCCTCCTCCCTCCCCTCTGACCCCCTCCTCCCTCCCTCTGACCTCCTCCTACCACCCCCTCCTCCCTCCCTCTGACCTCCTCCTACCTCCTCTCCATCTACATCTACCTCCTCCATCTACATCTACCTCCTCCATCTACCTCCTCTCCCTTCTGACCTACCTCCTCTCTGACCTCCTCCTACCTCCTCTCCTCCTACCTCCTCCCTCCCCTCTGACCCCCTCCTCCCTCCCTCTGACGCCCTCCTCCCTCCCTCTGACCCCCTCCTCCCTCCCTCTGACCTCCTCCCTCCCTCTGACCCCCTCCTCCCTCCCTCTGACCCCCTCCTCCCTCCCTCTGACCCCTCCTCCCTCCCCTCTGACCCACTCCTCCCTCCCCTCTGACCCCCTCCTCCCTCCCTCTGACCCCCTCCTCCCTCCCTCTGACCCCCTCCTCCCTCCCTCTGACCCCTCCTCCCTCCCCTCTGACCCACTCCTCCCTCCCCTCTGACCCCCTCCTCCCTCCCTTTGACCCCCTCCTCCCTCCCTCTGACCTCCTCCTACCTAATCTCCATCTACAATGGTGTAAGATCCCTCAGTCAGTTTCCCTCTGCAAGGCCCTGCATTCTCCTGTTCCTCTAATAAACCTCTCCTTGCTGGACATTTTCCCCAACATCCAGACATCCAGATACTCCCTTCTGCTCTATAACCAATCACCAAACCAACCCTTGGTTTGTGCTGTGGTGGAGATCTTTGTGGGCTATACTCGGCCTTGTCTCAGGATTGTAAGTTGGTGGTTGAAGATATCCCTCTAGTGGTGTGGGGGCTGTGCTTTGGCAGAGTGGGTGGGGTTATATCCTTCCTGTTTGGCCCTGTCCGGGGGTATCATCGGATGGGGCCACAGTGTCTCCTGACCCCTCCTGTCTCAGCCTCCAGTATTTATGCTGCAGTAGTTTATGTGTCGGGGGGCTAGGGTCAGTTGGTTATACCTGGAGTACTTCTCCTATCTTATCCAGTGTCCTGTGTGAATTTAAGTATGCTCTCTCTAATTCTCTCGTTCTCTCTTTCTTTCTCTCTCTCGGAGAACCTGAGCCCTAGGACCATACGTCATGGCAAACCGGGCATGATGACTCCTTGCTGTCCCCAGTCCACCTGGCCTTGCTGCTGTTCCAGTTTCAACTGTTCTGCCTGCTGTTATGGAACCCCTACCTGTTCAACTCTTAATGATCGGCTATGAAAAGCCAACTGACTTTTATTCCTGATTATTATTTGACCATGCTTGTCATTTATGAACATTTTGAAAATCTTGGCTCTCTCTAATTCTCTCCTTCTCTCTTTCTTTCTCTCTCTCGGAGGACCGGAGCCCTAGGACCATACGTCAGGACTACCGGGCATGATGACTCCTTGCTGTCCCCAGTCCACCTGGCCTTGCTGCTATTCCAGTTTCAACTGTTCTGCCTGCGGTTATGGAACCGCCACCTGTCCCAGACCTGCTATTTTCAACTCTTAATGATCGGCTATGAAAAGCCAACTGAAAATTATTCATGATTATTATTTGACCATGCTTGTCACTTATGAACATTTTGAACATCTTGGCATAGTTCTGTTATAATCTCCACCCAGCACAGCCAGAAGAGGACTGGCCACCCCTCATAGCCTGGTTCCTCTCTAGGTTTCTTCCTAGGTTTTGGCCTTTCTAGGGAGTTTTTCCTAGCCACCGTGCTTCTACACCTGCATTGCTTGCTGTTTGGGGTTTTAGGCTGGGTTTCTGTACAGCACTTCGAGATATTAGCTGATGTACGAAGGGCTATATAAAATAAACTTGATTTGATTTGAATCAAACTAATCTAAAACACATCCTTAACACCTCCCAATAACCTCCCCCGCCCCATAACGATCCCAGCTCCATCCCATGCCATCTGTAACAACACTAAGTGACCCCCCTCTCCCCTCAAACATCGAAGTACTTCCTCTCCTTAACAATACCCACAGAACACACCACTGCCAACTCTTGTAAAGGGAGACAACGGATTACATTTCACAATGAATCCAATGTGACAGAATCAAAGTGTTGACCTCTTGCTTGATTAATCAAAGGCTTGAGTAAGTCCCAGTGTTGGTTTTGGCAGCGGTCTTGGACAGAGTCAATAGGCTGTTATCAGGAAGGGCAGTAGCTATTGGTTACAGATTTGGACCAGGGCCTAATCTCTTCCTATTGGTCCAGGAGTGACCAGTGGTGATATACTGTAGTACTAATGACATGGACCCTGAGGCAGACAGGAACTATGTATATGATAAGCTGGTCCACAGAATCCACACAGTGAAATAATAATTCATGTTGACCCTGTGCCTTATAAACATCGTAAAATCTGTGAAATCACGCTGGCTGTGTGTATGTGCCCTCTGTTCATGTTGGGAAGGCTTTGAGACTCAGAGGCAAATCAAATCACAGATGTCCTTACAGTTTGATTAGTCCCTCACTGTGACTACAGTACAGTCAGCCTGGAATCACAAAGCACCTGGCAGGGGAGACCTGCAGAAAATGGCTCTTCCCTCACCCTCACAGTTTTACAGGCGTTACAATCATTTCCCACTCCTCCACTCAGAGAAGAGTGGTCATTGCTGTACATATCAGTAGTCAGGGTATAGAACCAGCTGTATGAAATGCCCCATGAGATCATAGCATGTAGTGAAAGAGAGAGAGGCTGTGATTTAGTCTTTAAATTACAATGTCTTCACAGCTGTTAGTTTATGTGACCAATATAAACATTGTGGTCTCTCTCTCTCTCTCTCTCTCTCTCTCTCTCTCTCTCTCTCTCTCTCTCTCTCTCTCTCTCTCTCTCTCTCTCTCTCTCTCTCTCGCTCTCTCTCAACATTTATTGAACAGATTAATTTTGTATCGCTCAGAAAGATGGCAGGAATATGAGCATTTGTGATTTCAGACTTTTTTGTTATGTTGTAGGGATTGATTATACGGCCAATCTGTCACTGGTGTCACTTGAGAGGAGAGGTGGAAAGTACATCGAGTCACAGCCTTAAAACTGTCTTGATTCTCTCCTACGCAGCACACACCACCAGGCCACAGAGAAACCCAATCTGTGGATTAATAAGTAAGTGAAAGGCTTTTAACTCATTCCTTTCAATGACAAATTCATGCAGTCTACAGTACATCCCTGGGATGTCACAGCAACGCGGTGTTTGGTCACCAAAACAGCTCTAGTGTAGACTGTTTCCAGATCTTGGCAAAATGGTTCTGTACTGCCACAGTATAGTACACAACTAGGTTAGGAGAGAATGGGATAGATCTGTGTGTGTGCAGCGCAAAGCTAACCCTTAGTCCCTCATGGCTGAGTGTGTGTAAGTTTGAGTGTGTTTAACTATTCTTGTGAGGAGCAGAAGTCCCCACAAGAATAGTAAACAAACAAAAAGTTGATCAACTGGGGACATTTTGTTGGTCCCCACAAGGTCAAATTCTATTTCTAGGAGGTTTAGGGTTAAGGTTAGAATTAGGGTTAGAATCAGGTTTAGGGTTAGTTTTAGGGTTAGGGTTAGGAGCTAGGGTTAGGTTTAGGGTTAGGTTTTTGGGTTAAGGTTAGGGTTAGGGTTAAGGTTAGGGAAAAAGTACGAGTTTGGGTTAGGGTGGGGTTTAGGGAAAATAGGATTTTGAAAATAATCCTCTCACACTATCCTCGGGAGCAGTTTTTGATGGTGGCCATTTCACGTGTCAAATCGCACTCTAGAGGCCTCATGGGTGGAATGTTATGAATATTTTTCATAATTTCATAATTTATAAACATTGTTTAAAAAACTAAATAATAATCCAGTGTTTCTATGTCAAACAGTTTTGTTATATTTCAGTCTTCTGTGATGTATATAAAGTGTTATATTGGGAGGCAAACTAAAAATGGAATACATTTCAACTCTATATCTGACATGGTACAGGTGACTTCTTTTTTTAAGTCCATAACCTCGTGTGTGAGGTGGATACTTTAGTTTCAAAGTAGATTTGTTTAAGACTATCAAGGACCACACTGTGTGTGAGCCTGATTTAACCAACTGCAGTAAAAGGTTACTCAATCTAAAGGCTTCTTCCTACAGAGAGCCTACAGTGTGTAAAAACCAGCAGCCTGTCAATATCATAGCATCGCGTCCGGGAGACACTGGTGTCTAAGGAATATGCCCTGTAAAGAGTGTGACTCGCAGCGACACACACACCACACACACACACACACACACACACACACACACACACACACACACACACACACACACACACACACACACACACACACACACACACACACACACACACGCACGCACGCACGCACGCACGCACGCACGCACGCACGCGCGCGCGCACACAAACACACAGGGGTGCTTTTCAACTCAGCATTGGGCTAAAGGGATGCCAGCTGACATCTCCTCACATGCCTAATGGGAGAGATAAAGATAGACTCAGCAAAAACCAGCTAACGGAAGGAGTACTTCAAACTAGCTCACAAAGCCAAACATACCACACAGACAGACATACCACACAGACAGTACCTACAAGGCTAGACTTACAGAGCCTCACTGCTTCACCTCAAACCACTGGTAGACTAGCCAAACGAAGTACTATCATTAACAGCCCCACAACACTTATAAAACAACCTATGATACAGTAGCTAACAGTACACTATGCTAATGAAACACTAATACAAAGGATGCTACCACACACCAATCCAACTGTACAGTAAATCAGAGCTCTCGCCAAATAGAGAGAGAACAGAAAGAGAGCAGAGAGAGCAGTGAACAGGGAGAGAGAATGAAAGATAGAGAGAGAGAGAGAGAGAGAGAGAGAGAGAGAGAGCGAGAGAAAGATAGAGAGAGAGAGAGAGAGAGAGAGAGAGAGAGAGAGAGAGAGAGAGAGAGAGAGAGAGAGAGAGAGAGAGAGAGAGAGAGAGAGAGAGAGAGAAAGATGGAGAGAGGGAGAGAGAGCAGAGAGTGAGGGGGATAGAGGGGGAGAGAGAGAGAGGGAGAGAGAGAGAGGCCCTGTGGCTTGTCCAGCTTGTTGCCATGGTGCTATGAGCGTTAGCAGGCAGCATGCAGGCAGGCATGCAGGAGCTAGGAGTTTCCCCTGTCACACACAGGAAGCAATAAAACACACAACAGAGCGGGACGTATTTGGATCGGAAAATTCAGGTTAGAAGGGAACACATTTTTTAAGCTCGGAAAATGCAGTGTGTCAGAATGGTGTTCCTCAGACTTTTCACCTAGTCTACACAGCGTTCCATCACGTTGACGACACCAGGGCCTGGTACTGGTGATGGTACTGTGTATTTACTGTGGTTTACAGAGACAGTTTAATGTCCCAGTAATAAAACATACACCAATCCTCGTCTAACGAAACCCACCAACAAGTAGCTTTGTTTTCATAAAGATTGGCCTTTGGGGCGGCAAATCCATTAAATGTTTGTGTTTGTGCAAGCAGATTGTGGGTGGGCGGATTTTAGATTCAGACAAAACAAAGGCGTGTTTGTGTATGTGTGTGTGTGTGTGTGTGTGTATGTGTGTGTGTATGTGTGTGTATGTGTGTGTGTGTGTGTGTGTGTGTGTGTATGTATATGTGTGTGTATATGTGTGTGTATGTGTGTGTGTATGTGTGTGTGTGTATGTGTGTGTGTGTGTGTGTGTGTGTGTATGTGTGTGTGTATGTGTGTATGTGTGTGTGTATGTGTGTATGTGTGGGTGTATGTGTGTGTGTATGTGTGTGTGTATGTGTGTATGTATGTGTGGGTGTATGTGTGTGTGTATGTGTGTGTGTATGTGTGTGTGTTAGCGTGGGTGCAACGTGTGAGTGTGAGTGTGGGGGTGGTCTGTTTTCATGTGCGGTTTCAAAAGACACATCTAGTCTAATAATCACTCTGTATCGTAACCATGGACAAAAACCACAGCTCTCTCAGGCACAGGCCGACAGAAACATTGCTCGTTTTTAACTGGCAATCGCAACAAGTTACCCCATTGATAGCAATGTCTTCAGCTCTGTTTCCCTTTTAAGGCCTAAAAGACTTTGGCTTCTATTCGTTTTCTACTGACAATTGTAGTGCCAGGATGTTGCTTTGAACATTTGAGGATCATTCTACCTGGAAATAGTGCAGGTTTGCATTTTTCATCATGAATCTTGTTCTGGAGTCAGCTCTGCAGAGTGGTCACTAGCTGGCACCGCCACAAAGTCATAAAATCTGATTTGAAATGTAACCCTAACCTTCACCCTAACCTTAACCACACTGTTAACCCTAACCTTAAATGAAATCCCCAAATAACATTTTTGTTTTCATAAATGCTTACAATATAGCCAATTTTGACATTGCAGCTGGCCTATCTAAGGGGAAATCTCTCAGTTCTGCCTCCAGAACAAGACTCATGACAATATTGTCAAACTGCGGAAATAACAGTAAGAAAGAAACACTGGGGAAAAAGGCCAACCGTTATGGAACAGCAACGTTATAATGTGCAGATCAATACTGAAAAGCAAGGCCTAAAAAGTCCCTGAAATCATTATGGCATTGACCATTAGAAAAAGTGATTAGACAGTATGATATAAATAGTCATCTAATATTGAAGGAGACGTATTATCATGTGAAACCGACTGCATCTCTGTTTTTAGAAATTCTTCACTTATTCAGGAGGCTAAATGAGCATCCTTCATTTCTCAGAGCAGCTGGTCATTTCTCAGTGACTCCGGCGGTTTCTTCTAAGGTCTGTTTTTAGACTTCTCATCCTTATAGATGGCTGCTTCATATCTTGAGTACAATCTGCCTGTCTGCCTGTGTGTCTATATTTCTATCTCTATGACTGTTAGAGAATATTAATGATGAAGTCTGTGTATGATAAGTAACCAGTCTATTAACTTTTATGAACTTTCCTCTCTTTGGGAGGTAGTTTGTCCTCGGTCTCTGAACCTGGCCCAGACTGTATATTTACAGAACATGTTGCGTCAGACCCAGCCTCATCCTGTGTCATGGAGAACCATTCTGCCAGTGAAAACTCCCATATCTGTCTGTTCTCATGTTTATGACAAGGCCTAATCACTAGAATTTGTGTTTAAAGGTGACCAGAACCAGAATGATTCCTCTCTCTCCCTCCTCTCTCTCTTTTTGTCTCTGTCTCTCTCTCTCCTTCTCTCCTAATATGGAGTTGTATCCCGGAGAGAGAGAGAGGATCCCAGGGAGTCCCCAGATCAAAGTGTTTACAACATCAGCTGTAACATGGCCAGCCAGGAGGTGAACAGGCCAGCCAGGAGGTGAACAGGCCAGCCAGGAGGTGAACAGGCCAGCCAGGAGGTGAACAGGCCAGCCAGGAGGTGAACAGGCCAGCCAGGAGGTGAACAGGCCAGCCAGGAGAGCTGACTGTCCAAGACAGGTCAGCTCCCATGTAAGCCACAGAAGACACACACGCACAAAAATGATCTCCCTATCCCACTCGCAAGCATGCACGCACCCACACACAGGTTTCCAATCAGTGTTTAAAAGCCCCAGACACTGGCTGGGATTTGATCTGTGTATGTGTTTCATTAGACCACAATATGAAGAGCCTTTGTGATTATGGTTTCATCACACAGACAATCAGATTTTGAATAAAGTATTTTGCTCAGACAGTGTGGTTTAATAAATTCCCAGGGTACTTGTTTGAAGACTGGTTATCTGAATGTGTCTGCTTTCTGCAGACTTACATTGGAAAAAGTCCTCGTCTAGTTGCGAAAAAACGGTTCACTTGTTCAGATTTTAGTGCTAACAGTTCAACATTTCCCTGAGTGGAAAGCCTTGTTAGAGCAGGGACTTGTGGGAAATGCTTGTGGCCTGCTGAATCCCTAATCAGAGCCTTACATAAACGTTTGCTGTCCCACTTTTACAATGCACATCTAATGCATCAATCCAGACTCTGTCCTCCTCTAAAAGTCAACCCCATCAACCCCAGCCATCCCCACAGTGTCACCCCCTCCATACTCCTTCTCAACCCCATCAACCCCAGCCATCCCCACAGTGTCACCCCCTCCATACTCCTTCTCAACCCCATCAACC
>NC_092117.1:25843064-25870584 GCF_045679555.1 Salvelinus alpinus
ATTGGCAAAAAACACACACATTTCTTCACACAGGGTCGTGGGGTGAGACAGGGATGCAGCTTAAGCCCCACCCTCTTCAACATATATATCAACGAATTGGCGCGGGCACTAGAACAGTCTGCAGCACCCGGTCTCACCCTACTAGAATCCGAAGTCAAATGTCTACTGTTTGCTGATGATCTGGTGCTTCTGTCACCAACCAAGGAGGGCCTACAGCAGCACCTAGATCTTCTGCACAGATTCTGTCAGACCTGGGCCCTGACAGTAAATCTCAGTAAGACCAAAATAATGGTGTTCCAAAAAAGGTCCAGTCACCAGGACCACAAATTCCATCTAGACACCGTTGCCCTAGAGCACACAAAAAACTATACATACCTCGGCCTAAACATCAGCACCACAGGTAACTTCCACAAAGCTGTGAACGATCTGAGAGACAAGGCAAGAAGGGCCTTCTATGCCATCAAAAGGAACATAAATTTCAACATACCAATTAGGATCTGGCTAAAAATACTTGAATCAGTCATAGAGCCCATTGCCCTTTATGGTTGTGAGGTCTGGGGTCCGCTCACCAACCAAGATTTCACAAAATGGGACAAACACCAAATTGAGACTCTGCATGCAGAATTCTGCAAAAATATCCTCCGTGTACAACGTAGAACACCAAATAATGCATGCAGAGCAGAATTAGGCCGATACCCACTAATTATCAAAATCCAGAAAAGAGCCGTTAAATTCTACAACCACCTAAAAGGAAGCGATTCCCAAACCTTCCATAACAAAGCCATCACCTACAGAGAGATGAACCTGGAGAAGAGTCCCCTAAGCAAGCTGGTCCTAGGGCTCTGTTCACAAACACAAACACACCCCACAGAGCCCCAGGACAACAGCACAATTAGACCCAACCAAATCATGAGAAAACAAAAAGATAATTACTTGACACATTGGAAAGAATTAACAAAAAAACAGAGCAAACTAGAATGCTATTTGGCCCTAAACAGAGAGTACACAGTGGCAGAATACCTGACCACTGTGACTGACCCAAACTTAAGGAAAGCTTTGACTATGTACAGACTCAGTGAGCATAGCCTTGCTATTGAGAAAGGCCGCCGTAGGCAGACATGGCTCTCAAGAGAAGACAGGCTATGTGCACACTGCCCACAAAATGAGGTGGAAACTGAGCTGCACTTCCTAACCTCCTGCCCAATGTATGACCATATTAGAGAGACATATTTCCCTCAGATTACACAGATCCACAAAGAATTCGAAAACAAATCCAATTTTGATAAACTCCCATATCTACTGGGTGAAATTCCACAGTGTGCCATCACAGCAGCAAGATTTGTGACCTGTTGCCACAAGAAAAGGGCAACCAGTGAAGAACAAACACCACTGTAAATACAACCCATATTTATGTTTATTTATTTTAACTTGTGTGCTTTAACCATTTGTACATTGTTACAACACTGCATATATATAATATGACATTTGTAATGTCTTTATTGTTTTGAAACTTCTGTATGTGTAATGTTTACTGTTCATTTTTATTGTTTATTTGACTTTTGTATATTACCTACCTCACTTGCTTTGGCAATGTTAACACATGTTTCCCATGCCAATAAAGCCCCTTGAATTGAATTGAATTGAGAGAGAGAGAGAGAGAGAGAGAGAGAGAGAGAGAGAGAGAGAGAGAGAGAGAGAGAGAGATAACAAGATAGAGGGAGAGAGAGAGAGAGAGAGAGATAACAAGAGAGAGAGAGAGGGAGAGAGAGAGAGAGAGAGAACGAGAGAGGGAGAGAGAGAACAAGAGAGAGAGAGAGAGAGAGAGAGAGATAACAAGAGAGAGAGAGCGGGAGAGAGAAAGAGAGAACGAGAGAGGGAGAGAGAGAACAAGAGAGAGAGAACAAGAGAGTGCGCGAGAGACAAAGCGCGGAGTGGAGAGCGAGAGGACGGGAAAGTGGAATCAGAGAGAAAGTAGTTTTAACAGCAGGGTTTTGTATGTCAACTAATTGATGTCTGTTTAGGAATCTGAGCAGCACTGGGCTTTTGTGCTGAACGGAGCACTGTGCACTGTGCACTATGACAGGAAAGGAAAAGGACTTGTAATAAACTGTCCCTAGCTGACCTTTCTGCCTGTTTGTCCCACAGTAAGGTGAGGTCTGGACTGAGGTGCTGTCCAGTACAGAGGGATGTAAAGTTGAGAATGACTGGAGCTACAGTAGTGGCTGATACATGAAAGCAGGGGAGAGAACACCAATGGACAGACTCTGGCTGATTGAATCACAGAGAGAAAATAGAGCAAAGAGTGGAAAACAGTCAGCCATTATTCAACCTGTCTACACACACACACACACACACACACACACACACACTAGGCTCTCATTTCTTGTGACGCTAGCGTACAAGAACACACACATGCTTCATCAGCCGCCACAAGCCAATATGGCCGGCCATGCTGGAAAAACGAGCACAAATCAATTATAATCTGGGTGTACGGAATGTAGAGGCAATCTTACTAGAGAAACAGAGAGAGCAGAGCAGAGTGCTATCCAATCTCACTAGAGAAACAGAGAGAGCAGAGCAGAGTGCTATCCAATCTCACTAGAGAAACAGAGAGAGCAGAGCAGAGTGCTATCCCAGAGCAGAGTGCTATCCAATCTCACTAGAGAAACAGAGAGAGCAGAGCAGAGTGCTATCCAATCTCACTAGAGAAACAGAGAGAGCAGAGCAGAGTGCTATCCCAGAGCAGAGTGCTATCCCAGAGCAGAGTGCTATCCCAGAGCAGAGTGCTATCCAATCTCACTAGAGAAACAGAGAGAGCAGAGCAGAGCAGAGTGCTATCCAATCTCACTAGAGAAACAGAGAGAGCAGAGCAGAGTGCTATCCAATCTCACTAGAGAAACAGAGAGAGCAGAGCAGAGTGCTATCCCAGAGCAGAGTGCTATCCAATCTCACTAGAGAAACAGAGAGAGCAGAGCAGAGTGCTATCCAATCTCACTAGAGAAACAGAGAGAGCAGAGCAGAGTGCTATCCAATCTCACTAGAGAAACAGAGAGAGCAGAGCAGAGTGCTATCCAATCTCACTAGAGAAACAGAGAGAGCAGAGCAGAGTGCTATCCCAGAGCAGAGTGCTATCCCAGAGCAGAGTGCTATCCAATCTCACTAGAGAAACAGAGAGAGCAGAGCAGAGTGCTATCCAATCTCACTAGAGAAACAGAGAGAGCAGAGCAGAGTGCTATCCCAGAGCAGAGTGCTATCCCAGAGCAGAGTGCTATCCCAGAGCAGAGTGCTATCCAATCTCACTAGAGAAACAGAGAGAGCAGAGCAGAGCAGAGTGCTATCCAATCTCACTAGAGAAACAGAGAGAGCAGAGCAGAGTGCTATCCAATCTTCCTCCAGGTATTGATCTCACTGGAGGGAATTCCGACCAGCGTTAAGCATGCGTAAATGGAATGTAATTCCTTTTCTACGTGCCTTTCTCTCTACGTGTGTTCTGACCTTGAAGTTAATCATGAGAATAGCCTGCTATTCACCAGCTATTTGTTTGGGGTGGAGATGGAATAAATGGAAGTGTGTCTACAGATACGCTGTATTCTGACCCTTACCTAATTCACTCATAATTCCACCACCTTTATGCGTGATGAAATTAAAAAATAAGGTCAAGCAACCTGTCGGTTCCAAGTGGAACACCATCTACTTTATTTTCAGAAATAACATCATTCCCCATGAACTGTCATTTACAACTTGATAAGAGCTATTTATAAGAGCTATTGATAAGAGCTATTGATAAGAGCTATTGGTAAGAGCTATTGATAAGAGCTATTGATAAGAGCTATTGATAAGAGCTATTGCTAAGAGCTATTGATAAGCTATTGGTAAGAGCTATTGATAAGAGCTATTGATAAGAGCTATTGATAAGAGCTATTTATAAGAGCTATTGATAAGAGCTATTGATAAGAGCTATTGGTAAGAGCTATTGATATGAGCTATTGATATGAGCTATTGATACGAGCTATTGATAAGAGCTATTGATAAGCTATTGGTAAGAGCTATTGATAAGAGCTATTGATAAGAGCTATTGATAAGAGCTATTTATAAGAGCTATTGATAAGAGCTATTGATAAGAGCTATTGGTAAGAGCTATTGATATGAGCTATTGATATGAGCTATTGATAAGAGCTATTAATATGAGCTATTGATAAGAGCTATTGATAAGAGCTATTGATAAGAGCTAGGTAACTGAGTGAGCTGTTTGGATAATGGGATTGTAAATATAAATGACAATTGTTTTATATATATTTTATCTTATGATCGCTGGAGACAAATGTGAAACCAGTCACACGGCAGTAGACTAAAGCACATCAACACAGTGATGTCTATGAAATGCTGGCCTTATAACTTGCAGATATGAAATGTGGAGACACAAGCTATTGGCTTCTGTAGCCATACGCAAATGACAGTATAGGGCCAAAGTTGACTTCATATTGATTTCTAGAATGTTTTAATTACAGTAAATGCCCAGACCTTTCACTGTATTTTTGTTACCATTTGTATCGTGTTAAATATTAGCCACTATCAGTAGCCACTGTCAGTTATACCAACATACATTTACAACTGTCACTGTACCGTCAGTTTCCTCACATTTTGCATCATTCCATGACATCGTTAGTTGACCTTTCTTTCCTCTGTCACGTTCATGTGGTTGTTCAGGATCACTGGCAATAGTGGTCATATTAGGCTAACGTATTCAGATGAGACATGTACCCTATTTCAATCATCATGGAAAGCAGACCATATTTAGCAGTTTAAACCTGGAGTCTGGCGCACAGTTCAAAGATGACTGGACCATTGTCATCACAGTCCATTGATTAGTGAGGATTATTAGGGTAGATTTATAGGACTACTGGTCGAACCCTATTCTACACTTTTCTCACCTTCCAATATTTCATGGATTGAACTTGTATATGACAACTTTCAGGACGAATAAAAACACTGTATTTTTGAGTCACCAATATATTTAGTGCATAAAGGCTCTCCAAACCTGTTTTTATTATTCATAAATACTTTCCTAACCCTAAATAATATAGAAAATCAGAGTATTTTTAAATCTACCAGTTGGTGCTGAAAAGGAGATGAATATTAGTGTATTTACATGACTTTCTCTCATTGATCCCTAATATTCTGAACCTTCTCTCTGTATATTCTGAACCTTCTCTCTGTATATTCTGAACCTTCTCTCTGTATATTCTGAACCTTCTCTCTGTATATTCTGAACCTTCTCTCTGTATATTCTACTATTCTGAACCTTCTCTCTGTATATTCTGAACCTTCTCTCTGTATATTCTACTATTCTGAACCTTCTCTCTGTATATTCTACTATTCTGAACCTTCTCTCTGTATATTCTGAACCTTCTCTCTGTATATTCTACTATTCTGAACCTTCTCTCTGTATATTCTGAACCTTCTCTCTGTATATTCTGAACCTTCTCTCTGTATATTCTACTATTCTGAACCTTCTCTCTGTATATTCTGAACCTTCTCTCTGTATATTCTACTATTCTGAACTTTCTCTCTGTATATTCTGAACCTTCTCTCTGTATATTCTGAACCTTCTCTCTGTATATTCTACTATTCTGAACTTTCTCTCTGTATATTCTACTATTCTGAACCTTCTCTCTGTATATTCTACTATTCTGAACTTTCTCTCTGTATATTCTACTATTCTGAACATTCTCTATGTATATTCTACTATTCTGAACCTTCTCTCTGTATATTCTGAACCTTCTCTCTGTATATTCTGAACCTTCTCTCTGTATATTCTGAACCTTCTCTCTGTATATTCTACTATTCTGAACTTTCTCTCTGTATATTCTACTATTCTGAACCTTCTCTCTGTATATTCTACTATTCTGAACCTTCTCTCTGTATATTCTACTATTCTGAACTTTCTCTCTGTATATTCTACTATTCTGAACATTCTCTATGTATATTCTACTATTCTGAACCTTCTCTCTGTATACTCTGAACCTTCTCTCTGTATATTCTGAACCTTCTCTCTGTATATTCTGAACCTTCTCTCTGTATATTCTGAACCTTCTCTCTGTATATTCTACTATTCTGAACTTTCTCTCTGTATATTCTACTATTCTGAACCTTCTCTCTGTATATTCTACTATTCTGAACCTTCTCTCTGTATATTCTACTATTCTGAACTTTCTCTCTGTATATTCTACTATTCTGAACATTCTCTATGTATATTCTACTATTCTGAACCTTCTCTCTGTATATTCTGAACCTTCTCTCTGTATATTCTACTATTCTGAACCTTTTCTCTGTATATTCTACTATTCTGCACCTTCTCTCTGTATATTCTACTATTCTGAACCTTCTCTCTGTATATTCTGAACCTTCTCTCTGTATATTCTGAACCTTCTCTCTGTATATTCTACTATTCTGAACTTTCTCTCTGTATATTCTACTATTCTGAACCTTCTCTCTGTATATTCTACTATTCTGAACCTTCTCTCTGTACATTCTACTATTCTGAACCTTCTCTCTGTATATTCTGAACCTTCTCTCTGTATATTCTACTATTCTGAACTTTCTCTCTGTATATTCTACTATTCTGAAACTTCTCTCTGTATATTCTACTATTCTGAACCTTCTCTCTGTATATTCTACTATTCTGAACCTTCTCTCTGTATATTCTAGTGAGCCTGTCGAGAAAATGCTCATTAAAGATACACCTTATTTAAAGGGATGGCTTTAGATCAATGTAAAGAAAACCCCATTGAATGATAACTCCATGAGAAATTATGTTGGCCAGAAAGTGGGAGGATTTTCAACAGTTGAATATAATTTATTCCTCACACAAGCGAACCATGCCTGCAAAGCCTGTTACACTCCTGCATATGATAAGTCTGAATACCAACAAGTCTGAATACCAAGTGGGTAGGAAAGGCGTACATTTCTAAGTCTGAACCAGACCTTATCTGTTCAGATGGAATTAGAGTCCTTTCACGTGAGGCCTGCTTCCACGGACAATGGTTGGAATAATGGACTGGAGTTAGTGCTGAATAAGCTGCAAAAGCACAGATGGGCCTTTTAGGAAAACAAGGAAAACCTGATGTTCCCAGTTCCTTTAGATAATTCCTGGATGGAAAAGCACTAGAGGAGACCTAGGCTAACTCCATACATAATGGGAATGAAATCTAGTTAGCCATCCCAGAATAGACTACAGTAAGCCTGTTTGCTATTGATTGAGTAGGAATTTGCATGATACTGCCGATAAGCCGTGCATGGGCAGTCAGGCAGGCAGTCAGGCAGGCAGTCAGTAGGTCAGTCACAACATTGGATGGAAACACAACATAGTGGCAGAGATACAGTAGGGGGTTAACACAGTCTGTTGCGTTGCGTGATACAGTTGTTAAAGCTTCACGGCACATGGTCCTCCTCCCCTTTTATGATTCTTACATGTCGACTACTGACAGAATGATGACTACATCAACACTGTTATACAATACAGAGGAAGGGGAGAGAGATATGGCACGAGAAGGGGGGGGGGGGGGCAAATGGGAGTGAGAGAGGGAGACAGTGAAAGACAGAAGAAGGGGGGGAAGGATGGAGGGAGAGGAAACAAGTCAGAGGGAGAAGAGCTCTCTGCACAGATGGTGTGTGAAGCCTGTTAAGAGGACTGACGGCTGTCAGTGAGAGCTGCTTCTGCAAGCCTATAGATATTGACCACACCTCTCCTCTCCCCTCCCCCTCTCCTCTCCTCGCCTGTCTCCTCTTTTCCCCTCACCTCTCTACTCTCCCTCATGCACACGCATACATTATAGTACACCCACCGGTTATCTAGCTAGCAGATGAATATAAGATGGCCCTGTTATTAAACCCTTCAGCAGCCTTCTGCATCATCTCTCCTGGACATGGCGACAGATACTGTAATGAGCCACTCTTCTTTTCACCTGATGCTCAATTCCAGTCCCAACAACAACAGCAATGCATCAGCAGCCTGCTGGAAATGTCAATCATTCTCTGTGGCTGGAGACAGGACCTTTTAAAGAATACAATTTAGCTAGGCAAACTAAATGATCACTTACGTAACTTCAGTGAATGTGAGTTTGCTGTCTGTTCAGAGGCACTCACAGTTCATAACAATACTGTAAGTGGACTGTTTTGGGGTAATGTCAACTCATCCCTGTCAAACTCAACACAGTGAGACAGGGGAGGGGATCAATTCCGCAGTGTTAGTTCATACATTGCCACATCAGTTGCATTATATAATGTCAGCATCACTGTATATAATATTCACAGTACTGAGCTTCACATGTCCCAGAAAGGATAAGCACATTGAGCAGGTCAGACATGAGTCAAATTAGGTCATTTCTCCATACAGTGAGAGAGACCCACAGACCGACAGACAGACGGACGGACAGACGGACAGACGGACAGACAGACAGACAGACAGACAGACAGACAGACAGACAGACAGACGGAAGGAAGGAGGGATAAAGATGGATCCGCAGAACTCAGCCACGTCAATGACTGTGTAAATACATAGAGACAGTCCCCTGTCTCGAGGGACAGTGTGTGTAGTGTCAGCTGCTCACGACAGGCAAACTGTCTCAATACACCTCCTGTGTGTGTGTGTGTGTGTGTGTGTGTGTGTGTGTGTGTGTGTGTGTGTGTGTGTGTGTGTGTGTGTGTGTGTGTGTGTGTGTGTGTGTGTGTGTGTGTGCGTGCGTGTGCGCGTGTGTGTGTGTGCGTGTGTGTGTGTGACATCACATATAGATGGTTCTGTAGTGTCTGTGTGTATAGTCTCACCTGTTTCAATACACCTCCTCAAGGGTAAGCCAGCCATGCTGCTGCCTTAAATGCCCAATGCAGCTGTTTTTATCTCAACATAAAATCATTTCTGGGTAACAATTAACTACCTTACTGTGATTGTTTTCAATTAAAATGGACAAAAATAGCTTGTTAGCAAGAATTTTGCTGGGACTGTCTGGGAGTGGTCTGAGTGGAGAGGAAAAGAGAAATAATGTTATTGGCAGAGAGGTTCGGGACTCTCTTATTGGTCTATTAACCAATTAACCGCATGGTGATGTCACCATGGAAGGACAAAACTCCATCCCACCAAAACAGGCTGAAATGTCAGGCAGTCTTTTCAAACAGGTCTTACACTAAAAGGGCATTATCATCAGTCTACTGTATTATTCCAACCTCATGTTTTTGATCTCTCTCTCTCTCTCTCTCTCTCTCTCTCTCTCTCTCTCTCTCTCTCTCTCTCTCTCTCTCTCTCTCTCTCTCTCTCTCTCTTCCCACTGTGTGTGCGTTTGTGTGTTGACATATCTGTATCTCAGACTCCAATGGAGTACAGCAGTGCAATAGGAACAGGAGCCACTTTGTCTCTATGTTTTCCTCTCTCAACCCCGTCTTACACTTCCTTGGTTTATCTCTCTCTCTGCATCTCTTTCTCTCTCTGTCTATAGTTTGTTATAAAGCGGCACTTTAGGGAATAGTCTTTGACTTTGAGTGGCACACTTTAAGTGATTTAATTAAATCTAAACCAGTTTCCACTCAAGGCAACAATGCTGTCAAAGTCCCATTAAGAGGGGCAGAGATGAGAGCACTTAAACATTGACGTGGTTTGTTTAGATGATCATTCATTAGACATCCTCTCTCTCCCCCCAGCCTGAAGACTGAAGACAAGAGCTGAATCTACATCCTCTCTCTCCCCCCAGCCTGAAGACTGAAGACAAGAGCTGAATCTACAACATGGGAAGTTACTGAATCCAGCCCGATAGGAGATGCTAGAGGGACGGAGAGAGGAGGGAGAGGAGAGAGGGAGCGAGAGAGAATGGAGGGAGAGAGAGAGAGAAAGAGAACGATTGCTGCAGTGCCTGTGAGATAGTGGAATGGGGTCACCTTTGCACCTGTGAGTACAAACAGATGAGTCACAGTGTATCTCTGAGGGATTAGCCACAGATTGCTTTAGTAATGTGCTGCAGTGTACTGTACGTTTGAGTGTAAAAACAGGTCATGTTGGGCCCATTGGTGGTGGTCTGGTGGACAAGGTGAGTTAGCCTACATCAAGTACTTACTTTGTGAGGCGCTAGGCTAACTCTGTTTAGCATAAATCCAACTCATTTCTATTCATGACTATGGTAGCCTATAGTCCTTTAACTCAATGTCTACATCGATGGGATGGGGATTAATGTTCCCTTTATAGAGAGGGGCGTCAGCCAGTCTCCCAGCTCTCTTTCTAAACTACCTCCCATAAGACCACTCCACCAGGAGAGTAAAGCCCAGTTAATACCTGGAGACGCTCAGTTCACACACATCAATCAGTCCCCTGGGAAACAACCAGGCCCTTCAAAAATGACAGTACGGGAGCTATTCTTCACTATAGACATGAGGGTTGTAGAAATACTGAAGCATGGTTGCAAAATAATATTCGTTTTAGAGAACCACACAACATAAATCTGTAAAGTCCTTCCCAGTTCCACCAGGCTCTCCCACCAGGCTCTCTCACACACACACACACACACACACACACACACACACACACACACACACACACACACACACACACACACACACACACACACACACACACACACACACACACACACACACACACACACACACACACACACACACACACACACACACACACACACACACACACACAATGTAATTGTTGTAGACCAGGGGCTGCGGTGTGCCAGACACTCCAGGTGTGTGGGCAGGGGCCAGGCAGGCAGGGATCAGGGGCCAGGCAGGGGCCAGGGGTCAGGCAGGGGCCAGGAAGGAGCCTCCCCTGGTGTGTAACTGCTATATGTCTGTCTGTTCACACATTCAAACATTAACCCACAACTATCAACTATGTTTACACAAACCATGCCTAACTGCCCTGTTTATAACCTGTTTATAACCTGGTTATAACATGGAAGAGCAGAGAAGGACAGAGAAAGACCCAGCAGAGACAGAGAAAAAAAGAGACTGTAGTACGACACACAAACTGTGTGTGTGTGTGTGTGTTGCCCACTACAGAGAACCCTTTGCCACAGCAGGAACATCAGTCTACCCACTGCAGCGACTCACAGGGTCTTAACAGGCTTCTGATGCACTGTCAGAGAGAGAGAGATACATCATCTCTACAGAATAATGCAAAAGGGTATCGTCACAGCCCTACTAATGACGCAGCGGAGACAATCATTCTCATTGCGCCCTCATCCCATTATTCACTGGGGTCCCTCTCCGGCCAGGCCTCCTCCCTGCCTGCCGCCCATATGATTGGAAGGGCTACTGATAAATCAGACAAATAATCCATTCCTATTGGCTAAAACGGGATCAGCGTGCATGATCAGCGCTCACTCCATTTTATCATTCCTATTGGAGTACAGGTAGTAGTTTTTCCATTTGGTGTCTGAACATGGTCCTCTGCACACCCTGAGACAGTGAATGGATGATTTAACATGGTCCTCTGCACACCCTGAGACAGTGAATGGATGATTTAACACGGTCCCCTGCACACCCTGAGACAGTGAATGGATGATTTAACATGGTCCTCTGGGCACCTTGAGACAGTGAATGGATGATTTAACACGGTCCCCTGGACACCCTGAGACAGTGAATGGATGATTTAACATGGTCCCCTGGACACCCTGAGACAGTGAATGGATGATTTAACACGGTCCCCTGGACACTCTGAGACAGTGAATGGATGATTTAACACGGTCCCCTGGACACTCTGAGACAGTGATTGGATGATTTAACACGGTCCCCTGGACACTCTGAGACAGTGATTGGATGATTTAACACGGTCCCCTGCACACCCTGAGACAGTGAATGGATGATTTAACACGGTCCTCTGCACACCGTGAGACAGTGAGTGGATGATTTAACACGGTCCCCTGGACACTCTGAGAAAGTGAATGGATGATTTAACACGGTCCCCTGGACACCCTGAGACAGTGAATGGATGATTTAACACGGTCCCCTGGATACCCTGAGACAGTGAATGGATGATTTAACACGGTCCCCTGGACACCCTGAGACAGTGAATGGATGATTTAACACGGTTCCCTGGACACCCTGAGACAGTGATTGGATGATTTAACACGGTCCCCTGCACACCCTGAGACAGTGAATGGATGATTTAACACGGTCCCCTGGACACTCTGAGACAGTGAATGGATGATTTAACACGGTCCCCTGGACACCCTGAGACAGTGAATGGATGATTTAACACGGTCCCCTGGACACCCTGAGACAGTGAATGGATGATTTAACACGGTCCCCTGCACACCCTGAGACAGTGAATGGATGATTTAACACGGTCCCCTGGACACCCTGAGACAGTGAATGGATGATTTAACACGGTCCCCTGGACACTCTGAGACAGTGAATGGATGATTTAACACGGTCCCCTGGACACCCTGAGACAGTGAATGGATGATTTAACACGGTCCCCTGGACACCCTGAGACAGTGAATGGATGATTTAACACGGTTCCCTGGACACCCTGAGACAGTGATTGGATGATTTAACACGGTCCCCTGCACACCCTGAGACAGTGAATGGATGATTTAACACGGTCCCCTGGACACCCTGAGACAGTGAATGGATGATTTAACACGGTCCCCTGGACACCCTGAGACAGTGAATGGATGATTTAACACGGTCCCCTGGACACCCTGAGACAGTGAATGGATGATTTAACACGGTCCCCTGCACACCCTGAGACAGTGAATGGATGATTTAACACGGTCCCCTGGACACTCTGAGACAGTGAATGGATGTTTTAACACGGTCCCCTGGACACCCTGAGACAGTGAATGGATGATTTAACACGGTCCCCTGGACACCCTGAGACAGTGAATGGATGATTTAACACGGTCCCCTGGACACTCTGAGACAGTGAATGGATGATTTAACACGGTCCCCTGGACACCCTGAGACAGTGAATGGATGATTTAACACGGTCCCCTGGACACCCTGAGACAGTGAATGGATGATTTAACACGGTCCCCTGCACACCCTGAGACAGTGAATGGATGATTTAACACGGTCCCCTGGACACTCTGAGACAGTGAATTGATGATTTAACACGGTCCCCTGGACACCCTGAGACAGTGAATGGATGATTTAACACGGTCCCCTGGATACCCTGAGACAGTGAATGGATGATTTAACACGGTCCCCTGGATACCCTGAGACAGTGAATGGATGATTTAACACGGTCCCCTGGATACCCTGAGACAGTGAATGGATGATTTAACACGGTCCCCTGGACACTCTGAGACAGTGAATGGATGATTTAACACGGTCCCCTGGACACCCTGAGACAGTGAATGGATGATTTAACACGGTCCCCTGTACACCCTGAGACAGTGAATGGATGATTTAACACGGTCCCCTGGACACTCTGAGTCTGATTTCCATTCATCCTCTGAGAAAGCATGTGTGAGTGAGAGTTGTGAATCACGGAGGACAACGTAGGGTGCCTTGTCAGGCAGAAAGGAAGGGTGGAAAGTTCACACAATCAATATTTCTGCAACATGCCAGTAACCTACATTAAAGGCATGTCCGCATGTCTAAAATGACTGATTGTCCATAGACCTCCTCGTGAATGTACATTATATCTTGTCCTGTTACTTGTTAGGGCCATCCATAGTTTCTAATCATGTCATCTACTGTAATCTCGTCACCCAGCACCAAATCTCTCGTGAGACTGAGTTTACTCTGAGCAACAGCCTCAGTATCAAAATCCCAAAGCAGGAACAATGGACTGGCCTAGCACGAATCCACTAGTAAGTGAGTCAGTGAAGTCTACATGAGGGACTTGACTGGGTCCAGAGCTCTATTCACAACTCTGTGATTTCTCAACAACTTTCCATCTGGGGACCGCCTTTATGTTCTAACATGGAGAAAGGCGAGAAGAGGACTCTGGGTAATACTGGGTGAATTGAGACTGGATGCGCTGATGAAGATAAAGGGGAAGAGACAAAAATACAATTCAGAGCCTGACACCAGGATCTCTCTCTCCCTCTCTCTTTCTCTCTCTCTCTCTCTCTCAGATATTCTGTCACCGTGTACTCTCTGTTTAGGGCCAAAAGCATTCCACTTTGCTCTATTTTTTGGTTAATTCTTTCCAATGTGTCAAGTAATTATCTTTTTGTTTTCTCAAAATGTGTCTCTCTCTCTCTCTCTCTCTCCCCCCCCCCACTGGGCACACACTGGTTGAATCAATGCTGTTTCATTTCAATGAAATTACGTGGAATAGACGTTGAATTGAAGTCAATGACCACTGAGTCTTTCTCTCTATATCTCTCTTCCTTTCTCAGCTGGTTAACTAGAGGGGGAAGGAGGGATAAAAGGGAGAGTTTGACGGTTATGTGGCGCTGTGCTCTCATGTGCCAGTGTCCCAGTGTTTGGAGATGTCATGGTTTCACCACGGTTTCACTAAATAGCTTTCAGCTGCCCAGTTGGACACAACGCTACATTCATGGTGCAGAGAGGAAAGAAGCAGGGGGAAAACTGTGGTCTTCCTGCTGTTCTCCGATGCTGGGCTTGGGCCAGGGTAACACAGGCTTATAAGGCCAGGATTTACGGGACGGAATTATGGTGGCTTCTTAAAGCATCTTCTTTCCCCATTAGCCGCTACACTCCTGACATGGAACAATCTGGAACAATGTCACGACCCCGCCGTTGAGAGAAAAGAGAGAAAAGCTTGTCTTGTGCTCCTGTGACTCAACTAGACTTAATCGTTTCTGTCTCCATACACGCTCTCTATCTCCTTCAGTGGCCTACAGATTTATCCACTGAATGATTCACACGGCAAAACACTTCTTCTCTCTTTCTCTGTCTTATCACTGAAACAGAAGACACTGGCATGTGCAGAACAGCCCGTCGCTGTGTGTGACCTCTCTAGGGGAAGAAGACAGGGTCCTTCCACAAGCTCCAGCATCAGTGCTGACAGACAGGGATCGGTAGAACAAGAGACAGTCTATAATCCTTTCCTAACCCTGTCAAGTCCCCCAATTGTGTCTCCCTCTCATAGCTGAAGTTTAGTTTAACCCTTGGGTGGCCAGTGAGTGTCACAGACCAGGACAGGAGTGGAATAGGTGAATCTGCATTGATCATGTACTGTAAAGTAGAACATTTACATTGTAGTCTTCTCCACAGCAACTTATAGGAGCTATTAGAGTGCCTTTCTCAAGGGCACATCAACAGAGTCTTCACCTAGTTGACCCGGGGATTCAAACCAGCAACCTTTCGGTTACTAGCCCAATGCTCTTAACCTCTAGGCTACCTGCTGCCGTAGTAATATGTGCTTAGATCTGTGGCCAGTGAGTGAACACAAAAGTGTGTGTGTCTCTGTTGACTAGGCAGCAGCTGAGCAGGTTATTGAGGCAGCCATGCCAAACTCCCTTTCTTACTCACAGGGTGACTACTGCACATTCACCGTGACCATGCTGTCTACACACACACATACCGTGTCTACACACACTTGCATACCTACATGAGCAGGCGAACCCACTGAAAGTGTTAATAAATGTATCACTTTCTTACAGTTTATATGTGACCCACCGGAATAGTGTGAAACAAAGTGAATATTAGAGTTAACCAGCGATGACACTGTGTGTTAGTGACAGAGACATGGAATAGTGTGAAACAAGGTGAATATTGGAGTTAACCAGCGATGACACTGTGTGTTAGTGACAGAGACATGGAATAGTGTGAAACAAGGTGAATATTGGAGTTAACCAGCGATGACACTGTGTGTTAGTGACAGAGACATGGAATAGTGTGAAACAAAGTGAATATTAGAGTTAACCAGCGATGACACTGTGTGTTAGTGACAGAGACATGGAATAGTGTGAAACAAGGTGAATATTGGAGTTAACCAGCGATGACACTGTGTGTTAGTGACAGAGACATGGAATAGTGTGAAACAAGGTGAATATTGGAGTTAACCAGCGATGACACTGTGTGTTAGTGACAGAGACATGGAATAGTGTGAAACAAAGTGAATGTTAGAGTTAACCAGCGATGACACTGTGTGTTAGTGACAGAGACATGGAATAGTGTGAAACAAAGTGAATGTTAGAGTTAACCAGCGATGACACTGTGTGTTAGTGACAGAGACATGGAATAGTGTGAAACAAGGTGAATATTGGAGTTAACCAGCGATGACACTGTGTGTTAGTGACAGAGACATGGAATAGTGTGAAACAAAGTGAATATTGGAGTTAACCAGCGATGACACTGTGTGTTAGTGACAGAGACATGGAATAGTGTGAAACAAAGTGAATATTGGAGTTAACCAGCGATGACACTGTGTGTTAGTGACAGAGACATGGAATAGTGTGAAACAAAGTGAATATTGGAGTTAACCAGCGATGACACTGTGTGTTAGTGACAGAGACATGGAATAGTGTGAAACAAAGTGAATATTAGAGTTAACCAGCGATGACACTGTGTGTTAGTGACAGGAGACATGGAATAGTGTGAAACAAAGTGAATATTGGAGTTAACCAGCGATGACACTGTGTGTTAGTGACAGAGACATGGAATAGTGTGAAACAAAGTTAATGTTAGAGTTAACCAGCGATGACACTGTGTGTTAGTGACAGAGACATGGAATAGTGTGAAACAAAGTGAATGTTAGAGTTAACCAGCGATGACACTGTGTGTTAGTGACAGAGACATGGAATAGTGTGAAACAAAGTGAATATTGGAGTTAACCAGCGATGACACTGTGTGTTAGTGACAGAGACATGGAATAGTGTGAAACAAAGTGAATATTGGAGTTAACCAGCGATGACACTGTGTGTTAGTGACAGAGACATGGAATAGTGTGAAACAAAGTGAATATTGGAGTTAACCAGCGATGACACTGTGTGATAGTGACAGAGACATGGAATAGTGTGAAACAAAGTGAATGTTAGAGTTAACCAGCGATGACACTGTGTGTTAGTGACAGAGACATGGAATAGTGTGAAACAAAGTGAATGTTAGAGTTAACCAGCGATGACACTGTGTGATAGTGACAGAGACATGGAATAGTGTGAAACAAAGTGAATGTTAGAGTTAACCAGCGATGACACTGTGTGTTAGTGACAGAGACATAGAATAGTGTGAAACAAAGTGAATATTAGAGTTAACCAGCGATGACACTGTGTGTTAGTGACAGAGACATGGAATAGTGTGAAACAAAGTGAATATTGGAGTTAACCAGCGATGACACTGTGTGTTAGTGACAGAGACATGGAATAGTGTGAAACAAAGTGAATATTGGAGTTAACCAGCGATGACACTGTGTGTTAGTGACAGAGACATGGAATAGTGTGAAACAAGGTGAATATTGGAGTTAACCAGCGATGACACTGTGTGTTAGTGACAGAGACATGGAATAGTGTGAAACAAAGTGAATATTAGAGTTAACCAGCGATGACACTGTGTGTTAGTGACAGAGACATGGAATAGTGTGAAACAAAGTGAATATTGGAGTTAACCAGCGATGACACTGTGTGTTAGTGACAGAGACATGGAATAGTGTGAAACAAAGTGAATATTGGAGTTAACCAGCGATGACACTGTGTGTTAGTGACAGAGACATGGAATAGTGTGAAACAAAGTGAATGTTAGAGTTAACCAGCGATGACACTGTGTGTTAGTGACAGAGACATGGAATAGTGTGAAACAAGGTGAATATTGGAGTTAACCAGCGATGACACTGTGTGTTAGTGACAGAGACATGGAATAGTGTGAAACAAAGTGAATGTTAGAGTTAACCAGCGATGACACTGTGTGTTAGTGACAGAGACATGGAATAGTGTGAAACAAGGTGAATATTGGAGTTAACCAGCGATGACACTGTGTGTTAGTGACAGAGACATGGAATAGTGTGAAACAAAGTGAATATTGGAGTTAACCAGCGATGACACTGTGTGTTAGTGACAGAGACATGGAATAGTGTGAAACAAAGTGAATGTTAGAGTTAACCAGCGATGACACTGTGTGTTAGTGACAGAGACATGGAATAGTGTGAAACAAGGTGAATATTGGAGTTAACCAGCGATGACACTGTGTGTTAGTGACAGAGACATGGAATAGTGTGAAACAAAGTGAATGTTAGAGTTAACCAGCGATGACACTGTGTGTTAGTGACAGAGACATGGAATAGTGTGAAACAAAGTGAATGTTAGAGTTAACCAGCGATGACACTGTGTGTTAGTGACAGAGACATGGAATAGTGTGAAACAAAGTGAATGTTAGAGTTAACCAGCGATGACACTGTGTGTTAGTGACAGAGACATGGAATAGTGTGAAACAAAGTGAATATTGGAGTTAACCAGCGATGACACTGTGTGTTAGTGACAGAGACATGGAATAGTGTGAAACAAAGTGAATATTGGAGTTAACCAGCGATGACACTGTGTGTTAGTGACAGAGACATGGAATAGTGTGAAACAAAGTGAATGTTAGAGTTAACCAGCGATGACACTGTGTGTTAGTGACAGAGACATGGAATAGTGTGAAACAAAGTGAATATTGGAGTTAACCAGCGATGACACTGTGTGTTAGTGACAGAGACATGGAATAGTGTGAAACAAAGTGAATGTTAGAGTTAACCAGCGATGACACTGTGTGTTAGTGACAGAGACATGGAATAGTGTGAAACAAAGTGAATATTGGAGTTAACCAGCGATGACACTGTGTGTTAGTGACAGAGACATGGAATAGTGTGAAACAAAGTGAATGTTAGAGTTAACCAGCGATGACACTGTGTGTTAGTGACAGAGACATGGAATAGTGTGAAACAAAGTGAATGTTAGAGTTAACCAGCGATGACACTGTGTGTTAGTGACAGAGACATGGAATAGTGTGAAACAAAGTGAATATTGGAGTTAACCAGCGATGACACTGTGTGTTAGTGACAGAGACATGGAATAGTGTGAAACAAAGTGAATATTGGAGTTAACCAGCGATGACACTGTGTGTTAGTGACAGAGACATGGAATAGTGTGAAACAAGGTGAATATTGGAGTTAACCAGCGATGACACTGTGTGTTAGTGACAGAGACATGGAATAGTGTGAAACAAAGTGAATGTTAGAGTTAACCAGCGATGACCCTGTGTGTTAGTGACAGAGACATGGAATAGTGTGAAACAAAGTGAATATTGGAGTTAACCAGCGATGACACTGTGTGTTAGTGACAGAGACATGGAATAGTGTGAAACAAAGTGAATATTGGAGTTAACCAGCGATGACACTGTGTGTTAGTGACAGAGACATGGAATAGTGTGAAACAAAGTGAATGTTAGAGTTAACCAGCGATGACAATGTGTGTTAGTGACAGAGACATGGAATAGTGTGAAACAAAGTGAATATTGGAGTTAACCAGCGATGACACTGTGTGTTAGTGACAGAGACATGGAATAGTGTGAAACAAAGTGAATGTTAGAGTTAACCAGCGATGACACTGTGTGTTAGTGACAGAGACATGGAATAGTGTGAAACAAAGTGAATGTTAGAGTTAACCAGCGATGACACTGTGTGTTAGTGACAGAGACATGGAATAGTGTGAAACAAAGTGAATATTGGAGTTAACCAGCGATGACACTGTGTGTTAGTGACAGAGACATGGAATAGTGTGAAACAAAGTGAATATTGGAGTTAACCAGCGATGACACTGTGTGTTAGTGACAGAGACATGGAATAGTGTGAAACAAGGTGAATATTGGAGTTAACCAGCGATGACACTGTGTGTTAGTGACAGACATGGTTGTTGCATTCATCCATTTTCCAAGTGAATGTGTTTGATTAAAAGTAAACCCTTCGTGACAATACATTAGATGTTTCATAAGGCCTTTAGTTACGGCCAGGTGTTCCCCCAACATTGTGGTCCTAGCTCATGGGCCATATCAGACCTGCAAAGTCCCAATATACTAGTTCGTAGTAATTTGAAATTCCTTGGAATCCAATCATAGGGAGGATATTCAACTATTTTCCTCACCCACAATCTGAATTTAGAATGACTGCTATGTGGAATAACCTTTTAACCAAGACTACCTAAACCATCTGAACTGGAACAATCATCTCAATATCACACTCAAACCATTCTAAAAATACAACTACAACAAAGCATGTGGGAAATATGATAATGAGGCCACTCACATGTCCTTTTCACTCTGAGAGAGTTAACAGAAAAGAACTCAACACAGTCGAGTAACAACAACACCATGTGGTGTTAGAGAGATTAAAGTAGATGTGACGTGTCAAAATTTTGATTGATGACCCTATGTGAACTCTATGTGAACCCTATGTAGTGATGACGTGTGCATGTCTTCTGGTCAGGCAAGCCTGGTTAGGTGGGGGCTCTGGGGTGAGTAAGGGTCCATTTGACAGGCCGTTAATGATTGATGACCCAAGCCTGATTTATGACCCTATGTAATGATTTATGACCCTATGTCATGTAGAAGGGTGCATGCCCAGGGGGGTTGGTGGGGTTGAGTAAGTGACCATGTGTCAGGTCAACCTGTTACTGTTTCTCACGGTTTGGGTTGGTTAATGCCCCTTATAAAGCCGCTGAACAATTCCTGTTTAAGAGTGCACAAGATAACCTCCTGAATATTAAACAAAAATGACACCTATGCCAATTTTAGGGATGTTATGCTCGGCTTGTCATGAACCCAGTGACCAAAGCCTTGAAGAAGTTCTGTGTGAAGCTCCAGAATGTTTTAAAGGATTTTTGGGTACGAGTGAGGGCCCTATGTCTTACATATTCCACCCTGAGGATTCTACGGTAAAGATATTCACAGACAGTGGATCCAAACCCATTTATCAGGCAAAACCTGGGATTTTTTCTCCTGCTCTGGGGATGAGAGAATGGCTAAAGATCAGGTTGGCTCTCTGTAAAATTGAACAGGCTCTGAGTGGTACACAGCTGCCGGGCTATGCGTTGGAAGAACAGGTCTGCGGACGCAGTGATCTGAAAGCTCTAAGAATCGCTTCAATGGACTATGCCCCTAATAACAAAGTGACAATTTTAGCCTGTGAATTTTATGATGGTGCTAATGCTACAAAGTCTGTCAATTCTCCTGTAGCTTCCAGAGCCTGCAAAGATGTCAACTTTTTTATGCCTGTGTTTAGTTTTAAATGGTTGGATTATCCGATTTTCATAACCCTTATGAATAAGCTGGACATTCTCTTCCAAAATGGGGAACAGTTAAAGCGCTGGGCGAGGCTTTCCTTGAGACAGAGTCAAGACCAAAAGGCCCGACGGAGGATCTACCCCTGGAGTGAAAACTTACCAAGTGTTGATGTACCTAGCAAGAGAGCCTTGCCATTTGAGGGCGAACTCGACACGGACAATGGCGGGTGGTTGCATAAGCCCCCTGGATCTGTAAGAAAGGCATCGTAAAAGACCTTAAGAATGTAAGGATATAAAATGTATGTACTAAATATTTTGAATGAAATAAAGGGGTTTTTAAAAGCCGAATCTCACCACGTTATGAACTCTCGCGTTTGTTCACTCTTAGCGCAGTCTGTTGCGGAAAAAGCCATGTGCGCGCGTATGTGCGTGAGGGAGTTTTCTTTAGTGGCTGTGTGTGTTTCAAAAACAGAAAAAGTGGGGGGCTGGGGTGTGTGTGTTAAAAAAATACCCTTGCATCTGCGCTCAAGGCTCTCTCTCTCTCTCTCTCTCGCTCTATGCCGGGGGGGTCGTTTGAAACCAAGGTTTACACTAGCCTGCAAAACAGATGCCTACCCCCCAACAATAATATTGTGTCTTACGACTCCTAATCTTAAAGGCCTTTCATAAAACTATTTTTTAGGTGGGCTAAAAAGTCATTCATCCCAGCGATGTCGAGACCACCCCACCCCTGCATCTAGGTGCTAGCACCCCGGAGATTTTAGAAGATCCAAAAGGATCCTAATGTTTAGACACACCCAATACCATGTGTTTGAAATGTGTCAAATATACCATGGGCGGGGGTATAGCCCGAAAAAACGACAAACCCCAAATGCTATGTAAAAATCATTCAGGGGTTTTTCTCTAGGTCGTAGGGTACAAAAGCGCTAGAAACCAGGGGCAATGTTAGCAGCGTTTTAGTTCCGATGCAAACAGCACCTCCAGAAACTCCAAGAATCGTTATCGGACTGAAGCGTTAAAAAGATAATCGGGGAAAACAGTCTAATGGATCTATCGCAAGGTGAGTTCTTGAAATAAATCTTTATATTAGATTTGGTTGTTGTGGGGAATTGTTTGAAAAGCGGGGTATGTTATAGAAATATTAAACAATCATTAGGACCAGTATGCTTACCGTATAACAAGGCAATATTAGCTAAAGTGATTATAGCTTTAATATTGTCGAATGTTTTATAGATTCTGAAGCATTCACGCAGATACTCCGAGGTATAACTGAGCTCGAACCATCCAATGGGGCTCCGGAACAAAGTGCAGACAAACAAACGCCTACCCTGAATTGTAAACGTAAGTAAGCTCCAAGAATTCCATACATAAAAATATTTATACCTTAAAAACAAAAAGTGTGGGCATCTTATATTAAAAGTTATTTTATATGTTTACAGAGGACCTAAAGCCTAGAAGGTTAAACGAGGCCCTATGGAGCCTGAACGGTTTCTGCCAAGCATATGACTACGAGACAATTATCCCCTATGACCCGGATGTTTTTACACACAAGCCACGAACACAGGATTTAAACGGCAGGTCAACTCCCCTGGGACAGGACAACGTTGTCCCCCATATTTCTAAACACCAAAGGATAATTAGTGCTCAGATCCACAGTTCCGCTTCACCCGAACAATTCTACTTGGCCGATATTCACGAGACCTCGTTCCAAGGACAAGGTATGAATCAATTATATATTATTATTTATAGCGTTATTTTATTATTTTTTTATTTATATATATTTTTTTTTATGCCGGAATATGTTAAAACCAGGCCTTATATTGTTTTTTTTTTTTTTTTTTTTCAGGCTCAACATCTACCGAACCTGCAGATGCTGTAATACTGGCTGAACAAAGACATCAGCCCCTGGTTTCAGAACTTCTTCAGAACAGCCCTCGTCAAAAAAGCCGAGGTATTTAATTAATGTATTGTTAATATATAGGCTTATATCTGAAATGTATTTGGCATTTTTAACATATTTTAGGGTTAATAACCTATTTTTGTATGTATTATTTTTATTTCAGACTCCTCACCGGCTTATAAAGACAACACACAAACATCGGAGGATGCCCAGACAAGCATCCCCGAGGAGGCTCCAAAGACACCAGTCAAGAAAACAGCGAAACCTGATGATTTCAAAGATTTAAATGACATTTCTGAGGTAGACGATTTGATGTTCTGTGAAGCTGCCAACCTTCTTGAATCGGCCAATTCTGTGGGGGCAACAGCAGATTCTGAAATAAACCAAGACCGTTTTTTCAAAGCGTTTACCCTGGGTTTAAAATCACGAAAGGCTCTACTCCAGAGGCGCATGTGTATTCTACTCGAGCATCAATACAATCAGGATGTGTCATTCTGGCGTAGCGAGCTACCCCGTATGTTAAAAAACATTAGGGCTAAAACAAGCAAATACCGCCGTTAAAAAACACACATGTAAACACACACACACACATCCTTAATTAGACAAATGGCGCCCCCTATAGACCTAAGTGAGACAATTGAAACCCTCTTAGCCATGATCCCTACAGAGCTCCAAGATATAGTTAACCATATGAATGATTCGGGGGTAATTGACATAATGACAATAGATGAAAATCTATTATCACAGATTCCCTCCGAACTCATAGACATTATTACACGTATGAATGAGTCAGGGCCTTCCGAGGAAAACATGTTATCACAGATTCCCGAAACCATCATATCTCTAATTACCCAGCTTAACGCGAGCCCTAGGTTTAATTCGGCCCCACATACACCTCTAAGACAGCCTTTAACAACATTGTCCGAAGAGTCTGAAAGTCAATATGATGTTTTTGAACAGTTGGACAAATGTCTAGCAAATCTGGAGGGGGGCGGTCTTGAGATCAGTGTACAGAACGAGAGCCCTAGGTTTAATTCGGCACCCCAGACACCTATAAATCAGCCTTTAACACCAATGTCCGAAGAGTCTGAAACCCAATACGATGTTTTTGAACAGTTGGACAATTGCCTAGCAAATCTGGAGGGGGGAGGTCTTGATCGAAGTGTACATGTTTTGCGTCGAAATAAATTCAGCAATATTGAGGTTCGACAGTTTTTCAATTTCGCATGGGGGGGTCAGATTCGGGAATATGCTGTGTTTTACGTAATGCTTATGGACACTTTGAATGAACTGTTAGCTAGGATTAGAGATTATAGCGAACCTAGGGATCTCTTACAGTTGGAAATTTGTGGAGACAGTCTACAGAGCAAGGTATCGCTTATTTTACAGAATGGTGAAGCAGAGCTTGAACAATTTGTTAAACTGCTAGAACGCCTTGTTCAGTCAAATTTAAACGTGCTAGCAGATAGGACCCTCGAACTTGTAGTACAATTAGTACGACAACCACAAGGGGGCGGGGGTCAGAGAAGAAAGCTCGAGAGTTTAATGCAGTCCGAAATCATAAGCAATAAAAGGGCCTATCTCATAAACGTTCCCAATCCAGGTAATAAGCTATGTTTTGCCATAGGTTTGGCCCACTTACTCAGCCCAGGATGTACTGATCAAGCCGCGTTACAAAAAGCTCGAGAGCTACAAACTGCGGTGGGTCTCGGTATACAGGATGCTGTGGCTTTCTCAGACATAGTCAAATTTGAAAACTTTCTGAACATCAAGATTGTGGTTTTGTACCACAGTAGGGCTAATGACGCTCTCCTCAAGTTCCAAAATATACCCGAACCACATCCTAAGACTATGTACTTTTATGTGCAAAATGAGCATTACTATGCCGTAACTAACATCACAGCCTTTTTAGGCGCTCCATATGTCTGTCCAGCCTGTCATACCGGCTACACACGCATGGGGGGGCACTCGTGCCGTTACAACTGTTCAGTATGTCTGGATAAACATTGCCCTATGCAGCCGCTAAACTTGACCCCCTGTGCGGATTGTCACCGCACATGTCGTTCGGCCTACTGTTACGAAAAACACAAAACTGAAACATGGCATCCCAAGGCATGTAAATCTGTAAGCAGTTGTGACATTAACAAGAAATGTCCAAAATGTCATTGCAATTACAACCTTAAAATAGATAGCCCTAAACCTCATGTTTGTGGAATTATACACTGCCCAATCTGTAAAGGTCCTTTGAAAAGCAGAGACGCGGAAGCGGTTCAAGAAGTAACACATGAGTGTTACATTCAGCCCTTGGCTGAAGATGAACATACAGAGAAATATGTGTTTTATGATTTTGAGACAAATCAGCAATCAGGGGTTCATTTGCCTATTTTTGTGTCAACCATGACTTTCAAGGGTGAAAAATGGTCGGCCGAGGGACCCAATTGTGCCCGGCTCTTTCTAAAACATTTTAGAAAAGCCCAGTACAGAAACTTCACGTTTATAGCTCACAATGCTAGAGCCTATGACGCCTATCTGCTTCTGAACCCTTTGATACAGCAAGGCGTGGCCCCCAGTGTCATAGCTCAAGGGAGTAAAATATTATGCTTTGTTGACCCCGCCTTCAAACAGAGATACATTGACAGCTTAAGCTTCTTACCCATGAGATTGGCTCAAATGCCAGAGGCCTTGGGTTTTGAAAACTCTGTCAAAGGCTATTTCCCTCATTTCTTCACATCTGAGGAGAATCTACATTATATAGGATCTTATCCAGCCCCCGAAATGTACGGGTGTGATCAAATGTCTCCCAAAGAGCGGGAGAGATTCTTGACATGGTACGAGACCGTAAGACATGGCACTTTTGATTTCCATAAAGAGATGGAATCATACTGTGACAATGACGTTGTTATACTTCGTGAAGGATGCCTCAGATTCAGAGAAGAGGTAATCAAAGATGCGGGCATTGACCCCTGGAGCTGTACAACTATTGCATCCGCGTGCATGAAAACCTATCGTACACACTATCTAACTCCTGAATCTATAGCTATCCCATCGCCAGACAACTACCGACGCCAATTCAAGGCCTACTCTAGTGGTTCCATTCAATGGTTGGAGTACTTGGCCCAGGATAAAGATATTTTTATCCAACATGCTTTGAATCGGGGGGAGAAGGCTTTTGGGCCTTACCATGTAGATGGATACACACAGATTGACGGGGTTGAGACAGTGTATGAGTACAACGGTTGTTTCTTCCACGGTTGTAAATTATGCTTTGTCCCCCAGGCCTTGTGTGTCCTAACCCAAAAGACTTTTGGGGAAATGTATCAAGAGTTTCAAGACAAACTGAATTCTTTAAAGGCTACTTACGGGTTAAAAGTTGTGGTTTTGTGGGAGCACGAATGGACAGCCCTCAAAAAGGCGGATCCTAGTGTTAAGGCCTTCCTTACCCATTATGACCCTCCAGAGCCCCTGGAACCGCGACAGGCCTTGTTTGGAGGCCGGACCAATGCTTTGACATTGCGTTATGTAGCTCAACCCGACGAGACAATAGGCTATGTAGATTTTACATCCCTATATCCTCATGTAATGAGTTCCTCATTCTATCCTATAGGGCATCCTGAAATTATTCACAGCGACTTTGACGAACCCCAAAATTATTTTGGTTTAATCAAAGCGACTGTCTACCCTCCTAGGGGGCTGTTTATACCTGTGTTGCCTTACAAGGGTCCTAAAGGAAAACTTTTCTTTCCCCTTTGTCGCACATGTTGTGAAAACAACAACCAGGAAAACCCCTGTGATCACTCAGATCAACAAAGAGCCCTGACCGGGGTATGGGTCACTGTAGAATTCTCTAAGGCTTTAGAGAAGGGGTATCGTGTGGCCAAAATCTTTGAAGTGTGGAACTTTTCCAGGAAATCAGACACACTTTTTAAAGAGTACATCAAAACCTTCTTGAGATGCAAGCAGATGGCTTCAGGCTATCCTGCATCGGTCACAGATCAAGAAAGTAAAGATCAGTACATTCAAGACTACCATGACAGAGAAGGCATACTTCTTGACCCTGACAGAATAGAGGTCAACAAAACCAAAAGAAATGTGTCGAAATTGTACTTGAACTCCCTTTGGGGGAAATTAGCGCAGAGATGCAATATGCTAACAACTTCGATCATTAAAGACCCCGAAGAATTTTTGGAATTTGTTTTTTCGGACCAATACGAAATTTCACATTTTTCCTTCTTGAGTCAAGACATTGCCTTGGTGCAATGGAGGCGCCACCAAAAGTGGGTTCTACCCCCGGGTAATGTAAATGTGTTTCTTGCAGCATTTACCACAGCCTATGGCCGACTTGAACTGTACACCCTCATGGAACAGCTTCAGAGGCGGGTTCTTTACCACGACACAGACTCTGTGGTCTATGTAAGCAAACCGGGGGATTGGAACCCCCCACTTAGCAACTATCTTG